>NW_015388273.1:55118-61183 GCF_001527695.2 Protobothrops mucrosquamatus
GTGCGCTTCAAGGTGCTGACCATCATCTTTAAGGCGCTCCATGGCATCGGACCGGGATATCTTCGAGACCGCCTTCTGCCACAGATTACCTCCCATCGGCCTGTATGCTCCCACAGGGTGGGTCTCCTCAGGGTGCCGTCGGCCAGACAGTGCCGGCTGGCGACCCCAAGGGGGAGGGCCTTCTCTGTGGGAGCTCCCATCCTCTGGAATGAGCTACCCCCAGAGATCAGGGTGATCCCTGATCTCCCTTCCTTCCGCCGCGCCCTTAAGACTTGGCTATTCCAACTTGCAGGACTGGCCTAGGGGAAAATTTTAATGGGGTTTAAAGCAATTTTTAAATTAACTTGACCAAATTACTAATATTTGTTTTTACTTATGTTTTTAAATTTGTAGTTTTTGGGGATTAGTGTTTTATCTGGTTGTTAGGCGCCCTGAGTCCGTAAGGAGAAGGGCGGGATATAAATTAAATTAATAAATAAATAAAATAAATAAGTATCATCTCTCTCTCTCTCTCTCTTTTTTACAAATAATCTTATCTTCATTCCATGTCTGCATATTTGGAGGCATTTTTAAGCCAGAAAATTGTGTATATCACATGCTCTATTTATGTGCCTTTTTGTTACATACCACATTGACTTGCCACAGGGAGAATTCCAAATGCTTTCACCTATACAATATTCAATCCTAATGTAGGGATTTTTTTTTAAAAAAATAGTTTTTTACTGACAGATGATAAAAGCTCTATACTATAGTATTTGTCAAGCTCATCAATAGTGAGGCTAATTTGCATACCAGTAAAATACATTTCTATCCTAGATAGACAGCATTTATTGAATTAAAATATTTGCTTATCTAATACAATACTGTCCATCTTGGGTCTCTGCAATTTCAGAATTTCTCACAAGTCTATGGATTGAATCCATGTTCTCTGAATGTCTATTTATGAATTTGTGGGCAGTAGAAGAATTTGAAATGTTTCTCATTATTTATGTTTATGATGTTAGATTTATGTATTATAACAGGTATGGCATTCCAAACCAGACTGAATCCCAGAAAGAGGCCAAGTTTTAAAGAGTTCTATACTGTATTCTAAGAAAGAGAAAGAGAAAAAGAAAAAAGTTACTTGTAAAGTTAATCTTGTAACAAAATAAGACACAGCATTGTTATATGCTCAGTAGAACATTTTTTGCCAGGATCATTTGGCTTCTTTAAGGAACTACAAACAGGCACTACACTATCTGCTCCTCACTTCAAAAGCACATTTTTGTCTTTGAATGTAAAGCACTGCAGAGCCATAATAAAAAGCACACTGCAGAAAAGAATTTAGCTTGCTAACAATAGCATAATCAGGAAGTTGACAAATGCTTTATATTAATTAAATATTTGATGAAAGGATAAAAAATATTGTTTTATCTACTTAGAGAGAAAATGACAACATAATTTTCTCTATGAAAATGCAATGCTGATGTCATTCTCGCATTAATACGTTGCATTAATACTGTAACTATGAAAGCTTTATAGAAAAAGTTTGTAAAAATTTGTTAAATATTTAAGCTGATTATTCCTAAACAATTCTCAAAGTAATAAAATAGCACATGTCATAAAATTATCATCAACAAAACATATATTGTAACAATTCCATGTTACGGTATAGTCTTACCCTTTTTTTGTTAATATGTCCTATGGATTCTACTTATTTTCTCCTCCCAGCAGTAATATCCTCTAAAGCCACTTTTATTTACAATACTAATGAACTATCTAATATTTTTAACAATTTAACTACAGGACAAGATAGGCCTTCACAATTCAATTGTCACAATGCAAAAATAAAGTATTATAGAGAAATAAATCTGTTAAATAGAGAAAATGAAAAACATTTAGCTGGTAACTTTGTCTTACTTCTAACAAGTGCGCTTAATAGAAAAGTTTAAGCAAGATCCTTTAGCTGATCATTCTCTGGTTAATGCAAATGACCAAATTGGTTTCCTCCATGCCACAATATCCTCTATAGGAGAAAAAAGATGCAACTTTCTATCCCCTGACAATGAACACCAAAATATACTCTTCTTCAATTGTCTGAAAATTATGGCCAACATGAAAGCAACAGAGCTTTACCAGTTCCTTCCTTCTGTTGACTGCATTTTTCTTTTGCAGTTTTCAATTCCAATTGCAGGTGGCTGAATAGTGAAAGAATCTTCTATTGTTTTGACAGTGGAAAAGCAAATGGACTGAAAACTTTATATGGACATAAGGAACTTCCACTACAAGAGGACAATACTAAGTTCAGCCTATCTGTCTTTGGTTTCGTGATACATATGAAGAAACTCTTGTATTAAAGCTCCCAGCTAATAAGATGAAAAGAAGCCACTATTTCAGACTGAAAACATACCAAAACAAGATGGCTATTAAAGATCCTTATACAACACAAATTAGCAGATCCCAAAGACCCTTGAAGGCTGACCCTCAAATTTAACAAGCATCCTGTTTGCCATATTAGGATGCTTTGCAATTTGATAGTCATAATTGTCCATACATTAACTTTGTTGTACTCCTCTATACCCATCTAATGCTCCTTACCATCATTTGAAAGCTAGCATGTGTATTACCTCATTAGATTTTTATCCTGCCTTTATTACTTAATAAGTAACTCAAGGTGGCAAACATACCTAACACTCTTTTCTCCACAATAACAATATGGTGGATTGGGCTGGTAGAGAGTAACCTGTCCAAAGTCACCCAGCCAGCTTTCATGTCTAAGGCACAATTAGAACTCACATGTTCCTGTTTTCTAGGTCAGCACCTTAACCACCAGATCAAACTGGCTACTGCTATTTTAAATTGCGCAATTTTAACATATGATTATACATTTTTAAATAAAATACTAGCTTTGTAAATATTGAACTATGAATAGATTATTATTTTTACTGAAATTAGAACTACAATTATGTACAGTAGTGGCCAAAATTGTGGAAACCTTTTGGGAAAAGTGTATTTTTGAGGTTTGATGGCTAATAACATCATTTTGGGGGGGGGAGTAGTACCATAAAATTATACATCAATGGAAAGATAATTTAATCAAGAATGTAATGCAACAAAGTTTGTTCAATTATCTGTACTGTATTCTATGAAAAAATATAGCCAAATAACCAAAAAATGGAAGCACAACTTGCTTAGGTTGATATCCGGCAGCTTTCCTTCATCTGATTGTAGCCAATGAGCATGAGTGTTTAGAGAGCCAATCAGGTGTCATCTTGTTTTGGCAATGAGCCAATCAGATCACAGTAGGATTCAGTTATTGATGTCATGTATTGAAGCTGAGAGGAGGACATTTGTCAGTTTGTTATGTGATTGCTATCAAGTTGGTTGGGGTTTTTTTGGTGTTCTTTCATTTAGTGAGCTTGTAAAACATAATAAAATTAAAGTAATGGTGCAAAGAGTTGACTGGTTGCCCAGAAAGCAATGTAAAATAGTATTATTAAATGAACAAGGCTACAGTTATAAAGAAATTAGAAGAAAAATTGGTGGAAACTTAACCAGAGGTGGCATTTCTACTGTACACTTTTCCCAAAAGGTTTCCACAATTTTGGCCACTACTGTATGTAGTACTGTGACCCAAATGACTTTTAAATAACATTTTGGAAATGTATTTCTGCGAGGCTACTTTGTATACCTGCCATCACCAAATTATATTTTTAGCTTCTTAAGCCAAAAATAAAGCAACATAAAAAAGTATTGAATATGATAAAAACTTAGGCATATAGCTACATCAGATAAAGAAAGAAAATTATTACAGCAAAATCTCATGAAAGACAGATTATCAAATTATATGTTTTAAGACATGGAATACATTACATAGAAGAGATAAAAGATAAATTCTGAAATTCTAACTAAAACTCTACAATGTCCAGGGATTTTGAAAATTTTGTTTTATTTTTTCAATAAAAAATGAAAATTTGGGAAAAATTAATGTACAGGTCATCTTTATTTTTAAAATATTATTTATATGCACTTTGTTACTTCATAAAACCATAAAGTTTGAAGGGATTATTTAGACATCAAGTCCTACTCTCTGCTCAGTGTAGGAATTCAAAGTCATTCAAAACATATGGTTGTGTAGGCTTTGCAGAGAATGTTGTCATTATATATTCCTTTGTTTACTTATAAAAGGATGTTTTGTATAAAAATGTAAAATATCGTTTATTCAGAAAATAGTTTGAGTTTTTTTAAGTCTTTTCAAATGATACACCTTCCAGTCAACTTCAGGTTTTGAATTGAAGGTTCTATTTAACAGTATTTTTTTCTTATATGCTTTTATCATTTTATTACTGCATATGCTTCTGAACTTTGAATTTTGTCTACACTGAGGCAAGTTTCTGAATTCTTTCACAAGTCTATTTTATAATTTAATGTGAGTATTCTAAAAACAGATGTTTTGTATAATTTCTCTTTATCACTCTCATTTTATTAAATTTATGTGACACCTATCTCATCTACGTAGCACCGTGTATTATTTAAGATCCAGATGGCCCCCACTTCTATTGTTTAAAAGAGTCATGAAAAGCTGGCTCTTCACCAGACTTTTGATGAAGAAAAATGAGCCCTCACTTCATTTCTTTTGTTCAGTTATGCTTGCCATCTTTTATATTTTTCTTTAATTTCTTTTATTATTTCTTTGGTGGCTGTGAAATTACCAGATTCGTTAAGAGCCAGGAGGCTTCCGGTGGAGACTGCTGCGGGGGATGGTCGCGTCAAAGCCTGAAGAAACAGCGGACATTAGCTGTTTCTCGGCTTGGAACCTCGTCCCTCGGGCGAAGAGGGAGGGGTGAGCTTGCCCGGATAGAGATTGAGCTCCCTTTCTCCTCCGTTCCTTTGTCGAGGGAAGAAAGGTGAGAGCTCTCTCGGAATCTGGGCTTTTTCTCCGCGCCCCATGGTGCCTTTGTTCCTTTCTTTTTAGGAGCAAAGCCAGACGCAGCTTCCACATCTGCTATTTAAAGAACTTGAGATTGTGAGTAAAATTACAAGCAGACGGAACTGACCAGGAGGATTGGATTCTAGATGTTTTAAGACTTTAACTCAGAAATTATAGTATCTTCCTTATTTTGTATAAAACTAAAGTAAGAAGAAAATGGCTGCGGAATTGCCGTTTCTTTGTATTGAAAGGCGTTGCTAAGAAAAAATTTTACTCTCCTTCCGGTTACTGAATGGACTGAGATACATTGTGACTTTTCTAGTTTACTGAAAGTTCAAGTTTTCTCTTTTCTTCTACATAATTTGTATCTCTTGTTTTGTGAGTAAATTATATTCAGAAGAAGTTTTGAAAATGGCTTCAAAATGTATTGGGAACTTCTGCTTTTTCTAAAGCTGTGATTTTATTTCCAGTTATACAAATTCTACAATAGTCTTAATTCAAGATGCCTTTACTTTCATTCCCTCTGTCAATTATACTTAAAGATCTACAGGATGCTTTGATGCAAACAGCAATACAAATTAGAGTGGAAATTGAGGATCTTTTGGATAAGAAAATAGAGGGATTATATGAAAACATAGCACTTGTTTTTCAAGGTTTTACAGTTCATGCAGATCGTAGAGAGGGACGGGCAAATGAATTATCTAAAAATGCTGAAGGGATGGAGGACAGACTTGTAAAAGTAGAAGATGCTGTGGAAATAGTTCAGAATGATATCTTACAAAACAAAGACCTGGAGTCTGCCTTGAGAAGAGGATTGAAAGAGCAGGAAAAGCTGAGAGAGGGGGCTGTGATAGATCTGGCCGTGATTCTCGCGTGCGACCCTGAAGAAATTTTGGGAGAAAAAGTTTATAGAGTACCGTATTTTTCGCACCATAAGACGCACCTGACCATAAGACGCACATCGTTTTTAGAGGACAAAACAAAAGAAAAAAAAATTTCTAACCGGCGGTGGCGCGGTCAGGTAGGCGGCGGCGGCGCGGTCGGATAGGCGGCGGCGGGCCGTCCGGGAGGCCGCGGGGGGGGTGCAGCGGGCCACGGCGGGCCGTTTTGGAGGCCGCGGGGGGGTGCGGCGGGCCGCAGCGGGCCGTTTTGGAGG
>NW_015388273.1:61785-97079 GCF_001527695.2 Protobothrops mucrosquamatus
GGAGGCCACGGCGGCGGCGGCAGCGCGGAAGGGAGGCAGCATTCGCTCCATAAGACGCACAGACATTTTCCCCCATCTTTTGGGGGTGAAAAAGTGCGTCTTATAGAGCGAAAAATACGGTAAATTTAGGGGTCGCATGTCAGGGAAATATGCCTAGAGATGTTGCTGTCTATTCTTCCAGAAGTCCTGTCATGAAACCATACAGGCTTTTTACCAGCAGAGATTTCAGATACATTATAGATTGAATATAATTCAAAAGGCAAAGGATTTTTACTTATCGGCTTTGAAGGTTGACTTGTTACCAACAACGCGATTTAAAAGAATGGAAGATATGCATCAGTCTGTTGAATTATCTGGGGATATGCTATCAGATGTAAGAGATAACAATTTTTAAGTGAAAGATGATCTATAGGCTTAAAGAGTGTTAAACGTAAGGAGAAAGAGCAGCGAAAAGGACTCAATTTGCAACATACTCGTCCCTTTCAGAACTGATGGGAGGGGCGAGATTGAAGAGATCCGGGAGGACAGAATTATATGGAATGCTCTGGATGTCTTACACTTCTAAAACTTCTGACTTGGAATATTAATGGCTTGATTTTGTCACAAAAAAAGAAAGAGAATACTTCATTATTTGAAATAATATAAAAATAAGGTGATACGTTTGTAAGAAATTTATACTGTTTTAAAGGACTGAAGGTATTTAATTATTAATGTGATTTAAAAGAATGGAAGAAATGTTTGAGTAATAATTTGTTGACCTGGGGATATGTTATCAGAACTTATCGTAAAAATGAAAGAGAATATTTTATTATTTGAAAAATTTTTAAAGAGTGTATATAAATGCAAGGAGAAAGAGCAGCAAAAAGGACTTAATTTGCAATATACTCGTCCGTTTCAGAGCTGGTCGGAGGCGCGAGATTGAAGAGATCCGGGAGGATAGATTCATAAAGTTTATTCTGTAAGGGTTGGTGGAAGATTTGAATTAAGAAATGAATAATAGCAGCAAGATTATTGGCTGTTTTTATTTTGAAGGATTAATTTCAAGATATTTGGTTTGGGGAAGGAGGATAGATTATATTTAGAGAAGGTATGAAAGTGATTTTTTTCTTTTTTTACCTATATATTGCTTAGAGTCAAAGTATGTTTATATTTGATTGTTTTTATTTGAGTTAAAGTATGTTTATATTTGATTGTTTTATATGTGGATAGTTATATTTAGATTGGGGATGATGTTTATTTAATCCTGTAATCAGTTCTGGGAAGTCTGGGGGGGATTGGGGGTGGGGGTGGGAGGGAGGGTAGAAATAGAAATAAAATAATTAGGAGTTTTGATGTATGGTGAGAAGTAGAAATGTGTATTAAATTAGTATTGATGTATGGAAAAATAGAGAATTTTGAGTGCTCGGCTAGCACCTCCAAACCGTGTCCAAAGGGTGGGAGGAGGAGAGAGGAGAGGAGAGATAGGAGGGAAGTAGGTAGGTAGTAAGAAAGAGGGCGGATGCGGGGAGGGGGTGCTGCCGAGCTGATGCTCGGCTAGCGCCCCTAAAACGTGTCCGAAGGAGGAGGAGAGGGAAGGAGGTGGAATGTGTAGGGAGGAGAGGAGAAAAGAGGGCAGACGCGGGGAGGGGGGGCTGCCGAGTTGTTACTGAAGTTGTTATGTTAATGTATGCTTATATTTGTATTTGTATGGGGGGGGGGTATTTTAAAATTAATTAAAAAAATTAAAAAAAAAAGAGCCAGGAGCGTACTAGTTTTAAAAATCATCATTATTATTAGTAGAAGTGGTAGGAAATATTTAGTTCTCTATTTTTTTCTATTTTTTTTGGGAGGGGGAGGATGCCTTGCAAAAACTCTTACATTTTTATCACAGTAAATACAATATAAGAATGGTGTCATCAGTTTTACTGAAATTATATTACTCTTGAATAAGTATAAAATAGAGACAGAACTAAAACTTACTCTTCTTGACGTAAATCATTAATGCTCCGATCTAATGAGATCATATCACTTGCTACCATGTTGAACCCAAATTCTTTAATGCTGGCTTGAATAGATTCTTTATATTCTGGTCCTAAAACAAATGGCTTGGCTTCCTCACCAGGACCACCTATAACTCCATGGGATTCAGGTTCTTTGGGTTCAAAATTACCAAGAATTCCAGGTCGCAATACAGGGTCATGGTGGATATGTGTCTGTGGCTTAAAAGTAAGATACTGTCTCTGCATAATATTTTGCTGATCATTCTTTCCACCAGCATGAGGAAATCTCTCATTTTTGGCCTTATTCCTTCGTCGAATTGATTCCAAGTCTACTTCCACCCCTTCAACATGAGGCCAGGGTAACACTGGCTTAAATTTGTCGTTTCCAGGAATTAGACCATTATCTCTGTTGTTTGGCATTAGATTGATGGCTTCTTTGTAGTCCTACACACAAAAAGATAAACAAACATAAAACAAAATGAATTAGTTACATGGAAACTCCAATTTCATTTTTCCACATTCTTTTCATTTTCAATTTATCAATATGAATATTTATACAAATTATTAAGATCAATCTATATTACAGGCAAGCAATTACAGAAATTACTTTCTCACAGTCATGTTTTATATTACAAATGAAGGCAAATATACATGTCCCAGGATAATGTTAAAGAAACCAGTCTGGGTCGGTCACCAAGACCAGAGGTTTACTTCTTCCAATCTTTCAGACTCATGCTGGAGCCGATCTTCCGGGAATTCCTCTCTAGCAGAGTGTGTGCTTTGGGCTATTCTCTGTGTGTCCTATTCTGTGTAATATTCCGTTATATGGTGCCTGGTTGTGTCAGGCTTTTTAGTAGCTGATTGGAATGTTGATGGCAGGCTATTACATATTTCCATGTGCTGCCAAGCCCTCACCTCTTAAGTACTTGATAAGCTGATGGTAAATCAGCACTCCTGTTGACTGAGGAGGGACTTGTTTCCCAGGCTTCAATCACTTCACTGGCTGTTTTTGTGCCTGATCAGCCTGAACATCCAACAGTCTTGGTAGCTGCAAAATTGAATGTCTGTCCTTGTACACTGCAATGTGAGGCTACTAATGAGTTCACATTTCCTCATCTTACAGCTTGTGTTTTGCAATCTGTCCTACATAATCACAGGGGCACTCCATGCAGGTGATCCAGTAGATTATATTGGAAATATCTCCCACCTCCAAGCGATCTTTGCAATGCATAATTGGTCGTTGTATGGTAGCCTCTGGGCGGTGTGCGATGCCCACTTGCAGATCTTGGAAGCTGCGTCCTACTGTTTCTGAAATATTTTTGATGTATGCCAGGGTGTGCCATGTAATTGGTTTTGTACCTTGTTTCTTCCTTTCTCTCCCCATCATGTTGCGCAGACATCTAATAACAAATGCTTGTGGGTACCCATTCTGCCTGAATTGTTAATGCAAGTATCTGCTCTCCAGGCAGAATTCAGTCTCCCACCAAATTAAAGAGAAGCTTTGTCAGGAGCCTATTTTAGACAAGTGACTGTCCAGTCCCTTCTTTAAAAAACCCCGTGATGAAGCACCCACAACTTCTGAAGGCAAGCTGTTCCACTGGTTAATTGTCCTCCTGTTAAGAAGTTTCTCCATAATTCCAGGTTGCTTCTCTTCTTGATTAGTTTCCATCCATTGTTTCTTGTCTTGCCCTCTAGTGCTTTGGCAGCCTCTCAAATACCGGAATACTGCCATCATGTCCCACCCCCAGTCCTTTTTTCCCTCTAACTAGCCAAACCCAAATTCTGCAGCCATTCTTCATATGTTTTAGTCTCCAGGCCTTTAATCATCTTAGTTGCTCTTCTTTGCATTTCTCTAAAATCGCAACATCTTTTTTTTAATGTGGTGACCAAAACTTGATGCAATATTCTAGATGAGGCCTTACTAAGGCTTTATAAAGTGGTACTACTTTTCTCCACATAAAGCAGTACTACATTTCTCCACATTAAATTACACGTTATTGGATAGGACTCATTGTTGAAGTCTGTCAATATCTTTTTGGATCCCGAGCTTGTCTTCTGGGGTGTTGGTTATTCCTGCCAGCTTAGTGTCATCTGCAAATTTGATGAGTTTCTCTTCTATTCCCTCATCTAATTCATTTATGGAGATATTGAAGAGTATTGGGCCTAAGACGGAACCTCGTGTTATCCCACTGCTTACTTTACTGCATGTAGATGTAATACCATTAAAGACTACTTGTTGAGTATGGTTACTTGTTGAGTATGTCAGCCAGTTACAAATCCATCTGGTGGTGATGACGTCTATCCCACATTTTTCTAGCTTACCAAGAAGTAGGTTGTGGTCTACTTTTGTCAAATGCCTTGCTGAAATCTAAGTATACTATGTCCAGAGCATTTCGTTGGTCTACTAATTTCGTTACTTTGTCAAAGAATGAAATAAGATTGGTTTGGCATGATCTGTTTTTAACAAAACCATGCTGGCTTTTAATTATAACTTTATTTGTTTCTACATGTTTTTTTGATTATCTTTTCCAGTATCTTCTCAGGTATTGATGCTAGGCTGATTGGCCTGTAGTTTCCTGGGTCTGTTTTTTTTTCTCCTTTTTTGAAGATGGGAACCACTTCAGCTTCAGGTTGTAGAAATCAAACTGGGGCTATGCCTGGTAGTGTAGATAATGGCTTTGGTAATTAAACATTCCTCCAATTGTATCCCATTCAACTTATCATGTTACAATAAAGGTAGTCCTTGAGAAATGACAGGCCACTTAACGATGTTACGACCGACACCCCAAAAATTACTTAGAACCATGTTTCAAAGTTAAGATATCTGCCATATCCTTACGACAGACCACTGGGATGCAGTAGTGTCCCTGCCTCTCTTCTCACCCATCATCTCCTGACAGGGCCCACAGTGCTCAGGCCTGCTTCCCATGCCTCCTGAAAGCAGTCACCATTTCTGGAGTCCCAACAAAACCTTGTGGAATGGTGGTTCCTTTCAGAGTTTTCTGCGCTGATCAGCTGGCCACTGGGAGGCTTGCTAGGCTTTGGGAAGCTGCCCCCTGCATAAAAGCTTTGCAAGTTTTGCTGTTTGACTGCCTATAGAGGAAGTTACAATCTAGCCTCTAAGTCCTAGCAGTCAGAAGGACATCTAAAGCTTGCAGAGACCCAGCATCCTTCATTTTGTTGTACAAGTCTCTAGTCTCTAGTTTTGGAGATTAACATTTTTTTCTCCACTTCAAGGGAAAAGGCTGCATAATTTTTTTTTCCTTGCTTGCTTCATTGCCCTATTCTTCAGCCTAGAGATAAGGTTTTTAAAAGGGATGGAGACTGGAAAGCAAAGTTTAGTTTTCGCACATAATTGGGGTGGGTGAGAGATCAATAAGTCTGTTCCTCCCAGCTTTTTTTGTTTCTGGGAGAGGGAGGGAGAGGTAAAGCAAAGGAAAAGTTTTGGGATGCTCAACCTGAAGCTGCTGACATTTATGCAGAGGCTTGCTTCTAGCAGGAGTTAGGTAAGCTTTCCTGCCTCCTAATGCCAGCTCATTGGTGCAGAAAGCTCTGAAAAGCTAGAGAACTGGTCTTTTATTTTTGCCCAAAAAGTTGGGACACCTTGGCAGGAGGAAGGACTGGGGAAAGTTAGGAAAGGCAGGCATGCCCAGTGTATCCTTCCCCATTGTTTCTCACAAGAAAGTCAGCTATGCGGTGGGCTAGCATGTGAGGCACTCAAGGAGTAGGTAGCGGAGCATGGCATATCTTGGAGTAGGGGAGGCCTTGAGAGTTCTGAAGCAGGTGCACTTGTGCCTACACTAGGCCTCAAGGGTTTTCCCCATCCCCAAGCTCCACTTAATGATCTGTACATTCGTTTAACAAATGCACTGGGAAAAGCAGGGATGACTGGTCATTTCACTGTCTACCAAAATTCTAGAAAATGCATTACATTTGACAGACCTGTCTGGATCAGGGAAGGGAAGGGAAGAAAAAAGAAGGAATGGGAAGAAGGAAGAGGGGAGGATGGGAAGGGAAGGGGAGAAGAAAAGGGACAAGGGACAAAGGAGAAGAAAAGAGGTGAGAGAAGAGAGAAAAGAAAGAAAAGAGAGAAAGCTGAGGGAAGAAGGAAGAGAGCAAATCTAATTTGTCATCTTACACTGAAAAGCAAAATTAGAAGGAATGAAATCCACAGAAAGCAAGAGGCAACATGGGTTTTGATGTACAAAGTTGGTGGCTTTCAGTTTCATACCTAAGGTGTTGACATTCACTCTGCTTTAAAACCTGCATGAATACATTTATTAAATGGTAACCCTTTTGAATATATACCACTTTGAGATGCAGCACAATTTTCTTCAGTCTCATGATGACAAATGGATTGTTATGGATGATATTCACTGAAATAAATGGTAAAACATTATGTGGACTGGAGAACATGGTTCTGTTGACAGGAAATATTAAGGTGCAGATGTCTTTTGGAATGGTAATATATGGTGAGAAGAGTTTCAGGTATATGCTGAAGAACTTAATAACATTTTTCTTCAGGTACATAGACAATATCAAAAATGTAATGTTAGATGTGCTGTATTTAACCAAATGTCCTAAGGATTTTAATTCTATATAAAAATAGATGATGTGTAGGAAAAGAAAAAAATAATTAAACTTAGCCTTTACTGCAAGGACATATGCTTCAGTGAACACAGTGAATATAAGTGCCACAAGACATGTTTGTTACCTTTTCAATAAAAAGTTTTCTCATAGTTTGGAAACAACTAAATTTATAACAAAGATCAAATATTGTCAATGCAAAGTTCAGCAACAAAACATGAGAGATACAATATACCAGGAGGACTTATATAACTTGAGAACTCAGAGTTGGATATATTCCACAAAGACTTAGATCTGAATCAAATGACTCTATGAACATTTTATGTCAGAGAAGATGTATTTATTAAATATATAGGGAACATAGATGTGCAGATTGCATTGGTTTTGAACAGTTTCAAGTATACCTTGTACAGAGCATTCCATTTCAACTCTAAATTATTATCTTGATTATTTGGGAAATGTTTTGATCTTGGTGTAAAATAATTCCCACCCTGAAAAAACTGACAAAATTTTCACAATTATGGGTTATTTCTTGAAGTTTCTCACACAATGTGGTTCATAATGTTTGTACAAGTCAGTGGGATTACTATTTGCTACAATATATTGGTATCAAATTTAATTTTGCCCTATTCTCATTTATTTCTTTAGCCCTATTGACATCCTCATTGTCAGGGCAGATCAAATAATTTGTTTATTGGTCAATATCATTAACTTACTATATAATATGGCCAAGGTTAATAGATAAAAAACATGGAGTGGGAAGAAGGGAACATGTACAGTTATGTGAAAAAATAAATACTACTGACATTTTTAAAAAACTTTTAGCATATTTCAACATAGATATATTTGATCTTCATTTGAATAAAACTGTTAAAGGATATATAACAAATGCAATATGCCATTTATATTTTGAAATGTATTGTGTAATTTAAATAAACATACATGTAAATTTTGCATCTGGAAAAAATAAGTAGATTTATCACTACCTCACAAATCTAAAATTAAAATCAGATGCACCAGATAAGATTCAAATTATGAGCATTGTTAGAGAGCATCTGAAAGGAACCTGTCATGTAGAAGCCTCAGGCATTTAATTTGATTTATTCTTTGTTGCTGAGTGTGTGGTATCGCTATGCCTAAATCAAAAGAGCTTTCTAAGGTCTTCTGAAAGAGTGGGAAGAGATTTTAAAAGACAGTTAAACAGATGGACATTCATCATACCATTGTCTAGAAGACCATCTACAAGTGGAGATTTCAAACCACTGCCACCCATCCTGGGCCAGGCTGTTCCATGCAAATTCGGCCCAACAGCAGATGCAGGATGCTGAAAGAAGTCTCTGAGAAGCCCAAAATTTCATCATGACCAACAGGTAGCTCTCCCCATTACTGATCTCAAAATGCATGAATCTACCATAAAAAACAAGCTACAGACAGTAGATCTACATGGAAGAAATATGTCCTGGGCAAGGCTACAGTTTGCTCATGACCACCAAGGCAAAGACCAGGACTTTTTGAATAATGTGCTGTGGACAAGGAAAATATAGATCTATTTGGCCATGGTACTAGAAGATAGATTTTGTGAAAAAGAAAGATAGCATTTCGTCAGAAAAAAACTGATCCAAACTGTAAAGCATGGTAGTGGACGTTTTATAAGGCTGCCTTGCAGCATCTGGCTCTGGCCCACCTTGCTATCATAAAATCTGTGTTCTGCTAAAACTCTTGTGTCTACTTGATATTTTGTAACCTTCAATTGGGCAAAAATGGTATCTCTAGATGGACAGAACATATTCAAAATCCAAAAATTATAACTCTCATGGGGTTAAAAGTTGGCAAAGTTGTGGCTGTTTCAGTACAGGCTTGGAGCCAAGGGCCTATTTTTCCATGAAAGGGAATGTCATTATTTGTTGAATAATTTTAATTTAATAGTCTACACTATTCTACTAGTCTACAAAGACAGATTATTTATCTAGGGTCTGTAATCTCTGCTCTTCAGGCAGAAACTAGGTGTCCGGTTCAGCCCTTCTACTCCATTGAGCTTCCGTGCTATCAGCCCCCTCTACCACAAAGATCCCGCAGGAGAAGGGCAGTGTGGACAACCGTGGGATCTGGCAGGGTGAGAGCTGTGAACCATAAACACAAAGCATTGGGGAACTGCCAGAGGACTGGAAAAGAGCTGATGTAGTTCCCATCTACAAAAAAGGGGGAAAAATTGACCCAGGAAATTAAAGACCTATCAGCCTGACCTCAATACCTGGGAAGATCCTGGAAAAGATAATCAAACAACGAATCAGCGAACACTTAGAGGCAAACAAAGTCATTACTAAAAGCTAACTTGGGTTTGTCAACAATAGATCATGCCAGACAAATCTTATTGCATTCTTTGACCAAGTGACAAAATTAGTGGATCAAAGGAATGCTGTGGACATAATTTACTTGGACTTCAGTAAGGCATTTGATAAAGTAGATCACAACCTACTACTTGACAAGATAGAAAAATGTGGGGTAGACAGCATCACCACCAGATGGATCTGTAGCTGGCTGACCGGCCGTACTCAGCATGTGGTCCTCAATGGAACCACATCTACATGGAGGGAAGTGTGTAGTGGGATGCCCCAGGGCTCTGTTCTGGGCCCAGTGCTCTTCAACATCTTCATCAACGATTTGGATGAGGGGATAGATGGGGAACTCATCAAATTTGCAGACGACACCAAGCTGGCAGGAATAGCCAACACTCCAGAAGACAGGCTTAGGATACAGGAGGATCTTGACATACTTGAACACTGGGCACTATCTAACAAAATGAAATTCAATGGTGAAAAAAGTAAGGTTCTATATTTAGGCAAGAAAAACCAAATGTACAGGTATAGTATAGGGGGTACCTTGCTCAATAGTAGTAACTGTGAGAGGGATCTCGGAGTCCTAGTGGACAATCATTTAAATATGAGCCAGCAGTGTGCTGCAGCTGCCAAAAAAGCCAACACAGTGCTAGGCTACATTAACAGAGGGATAGAATCAAGATTAAGTGAAGTGTTAATACCACTCTACAATGCCTTGGTAAGGCCACATTTGGAATACTGCATCCAGTTTTGGTCACCACGATATAAAAAAGATGTTGAGACTCTAGAAAGAGTACAGAGAAGAGCAACAAAGATGATTAGGGGACTGGAGGTTAAAACATATAAGGAAAGGTTGATGGAATTGGGTATGTCTAGTTTAATGAAGAGAAGGACGAGAGGGGACATGATAGCAGTGTTCCAATATCTCAGGGGCTGCCACAAAGAAGAGGGAGTCAAGCGCCTGAAGGCAGGACAAGAAGCAACAGATGGAAACTAATCAAGGAGAGAAGCAACCTAGAACTAAGGAGAAACTTCCTGACAGTTAGAACAATTAACCAGTGGAACAACCTGCTTCCAGAAGCGGTGAATGCTCCAACACTAGAGGTTTTTAAGAAGAGACTGGACAGCCATTTGTCCAAAATGGTATAGGGTTACCTGCCTGAGCAGGGGGTTGGACTTGATGTCCTCCAAGGTCCCTTCCAACTTTATTATTATTATCATTATCATTATCATTATCATTAATAATATTAATAATAATAATAATAATAAAAATACTTTATATGAGGCACTTACCATGTACAGTGAGGAAAAAAGTATCTGATCTCCTGCTGATTTTGTATGTTTGCCCTTTGACAAAGAAATGATCAGTCTATAATTGTAATGGTAGGTTTATTTTAACAGTGAGAGACAGAATAACAACAAAAAAATCCAGAAAAACGCATTTCAAAAAAGTTATAAATTGATTTGCATTTTAATGAGTGAAATAAGTATTTGACCCCTTCGCAAAACATTACTTAGTACTTGGTGGCAAAATCCTTGTTGGCACTCACAGAGGTCAGACGTTTCTTGTAGTTGGTCACCAGGTTTGCACACATCTCAGGAAGGATTTTGTCCCACTTCTCTTTGCAGATCTTCTCCAAGTCATTAAAGTTTTGAGGCTGATGTTTGGCAGTTCAAACCTTCAGCTCCCTCCACAGATTTTCTATGGGGTTAAGGTCTGGAGACAGGCTAGGCCATTCCAGGACCTTAATGTGCTTCTTCTTGAGCCACTCCTTTGTTGCTTTGGCCCTGTGTTTTGGCTCATTGGCATGCTGGAATACCTATTCGCGACCCATTTTCAATACCCTGGCTAAGGGAAGGAGGTTTTCACCCAAGATTTGACGGTATATGGCCCCATCCATCGTCCCTTTGATGTGGTAAAGTTGTCCTGTCTCCTTAGCAGAAAAACACCCCCCAAAGCATAATGTTTCCACCTCTATGTTTGACGGTGGGATGGTGTTCATAGGGGTCATAGGCAGCATTCCTCCTCCTCCAAATACGGCGAGGTGAGTTTATGCCAAAGAGCTCGATTTTGGTCTCATCTGACCACAACACTTTCACCCAGTTCTCCTCTGAATGATTCAGATGTTCATTGGCAAACTTCAGACGGGCCTGTACATGTGCTTTCTTGAGCAGGGGGACCTTGCGGGCACTGAAAGATTTCAGTCCTTCACGGCGTAGTGTGTTACCAATTGTTTTCTTGGTGACTATGGTCTCAGCTGCCCGTGTAGTTCAGGGCTGATTCCTCACCGTTCTCATGATCATTGAAACTCTACAAGGTGAGATCTTGCATGGATCCCAGACTGAGAGAGACTGAGTTATTTTGAGTTTCTTTCATTTGCAAATTATTGTACCGTTGTCACCTTCTCACTAAGCTGCTTGGCGATAGTCTTGTAGCTCATTCCAGCCTTGGACAGCTCTTTAGACTTGGTCATGGTCTACCAAGTTTGGATTTTCCCACATTAGGTAAATACAATTCTTATTGTTATTAATAAATATACAATTTTCTCGTAGCTCCGATGACATCCATATCATATCGATTCTCAACCATGATTTGTGCCTATTAGAGTAGAAAGTACTCTAAGGATTTTAAATTGGGTTTATTTTTTAGAAAATTTTAAACACCACAACTTTAAAATATTTGGTTTTAATTGGTTTTATTTGGCGGGGATTGTGGGCATGTTTTTGTTTTAAATATGTTGTGAGCCGCCCTGAGTCCCGTCGGGAGAAGGGCGGGATATAAATCAAATAAAATGAAATAAAATGAAATGAAAATGAAATGAAATGAAAGTATACTGTTTTTTCTCCGGTTCTAATTCTCTCCATACATCTTGTATTCCTATTTCTTCCACCATTTAAAAAAGGTCTTTGGTAAAGTTCTCCTTTTTGATTTATTTTACTTTACTTTTATAGTCCAATTTTACATCAACAATTGCACTGAAGTCTCCCACAACACAAATATTATCATATTCCATTTCTAAAATTTTCTTGTGTAATTGTTCGTAAAAGACTTCTTGTTTACTATTTGGTGCATATATTGCTATTAATAATGTCCGTTTATAATTTATTATTGTTTCCACCATCAAAATCTTTATAGATTTGTTTTGATTTTATTGTTTCTTTAATGTACAGAACCACCCCTCTTTTTTTCAATTGTGCTAGGGAAGCATATAATTTCCCAGTTTGGGGGTTTTCTAGTAGTTTGTATTGTTCTTCTTTAACATGTGCTTCTTGAAGGCAAATCAAATCTAAATTCAATTTTTTTAATTTATTAAAAAAATCCTTTTCACTGCGGAGTTCAGTCCATTAACATTCACTGATAGTAAAGAAATTTCTTCTTCCACCGTTTCACTTATAAATAGGTCTAGTCGTCTTGGTGGTTCTTATTTCTCTCTGTTCCTTTGCTTTGGTTCCTTCCCATTCTGCTCTTTCTTTTGATTCTACTTCACTTTCTTTTAACTGTAAAGTTCCCTCTCCAATCAGTTCTTCTTGTCCCTTATCATCCATTTTCTCTCTTTTCTTCCTCCATACCAAAATGATGGTCATAAAATTCTATTGCCTTGTCTATTGAATCTAGCCTATATCTTTTCTCATGCCAAGTCACCAATAATCCTTCAGATATCACCATCTAAAGTTTATATCATATTTGACCAATTTTCTTGCCAGAAATTGATATTGTCTCCTTATATCTCTCATTCTTTTAGGTATCTGTTTTAAGATAACTATTTCTTTCTCTTTGTAAACCATTGGCTTTCCTTTTACTCTTTGAAGTATTTCCATTCTAATTGTCTTCTTCAAAAATCTAACATGTACTTCTCTGGGGAGTTTGTTCCTTCTTGCATAACTTGTGTGAACTTGAAAAGTTTCATCCATCTCAGATAACACCTTCTGTTTGCTCATCTCCAACACTTCAGCCAGCAACCCTCCCATTTTGTCGGCAAGATTTCCCCCCTTCTCAGGAAGTATTCAGTCTTCTCCATTTCTAAGGATATTATTGTTCCCTCAAGGCTCTTATCTGCCTGGGTCAGTCTCTGATCCATTTCCTCTACCCTTTTCTCAGTTTGTTCTGATTTTTCTTCTATCTTCTTGATTCTTTCCTCATTTTTAATCATTATTTGTTGAATATTTTCTACTCTGTCATCCACTTTTTCTATTCTTTCCTTCATGTAGTTTAGTTATTGATTCCCGAATCGATTGGATCATCATTTTTTTCCCATTGCATTGCATTTATTCTTTCCTGTTGCAACATACTATCCAAAGATCTTTGACTGGCCGGACTCGAAGCTGCTGAAGAGGGGGCTGAATATTAACAAATAGAATAAACAACAGTTTCACAACACATTCCCAGCTATTCCACAGTCCCCCACCCAATTGCCTCCCAGCTTCAATAAATTCAATAGGTTCAATAAATTCCTTATATCCACAATCTCACTACCAGATCCCTCTTTCACTCTTATTACTACGTCTGTCCAGAGAAACTATAGTATATTAATCCAAAAATTCTGTTCAATATAGTTCTACACACTTCTCTTCTTTATAATATTATGTAAAAATATTATATGAAATTATTTGTAGTCCACAAAGTCCCAACTATGTCTCTAAATATCTTTTGTAAAATAGACCAAAGTGTCCTTCATGATGAATATTATATCAAAATTTATTTCTAATCCACAAAGGCCCAGCTGTATCCCCAACAATCTTTCACAAAATAATCCAAGAGTTTTTCTATGGCTGTTCTAGTTTCTTCTTCTCTTCCTCTTTAGCAAACATCACATCAAAAATTACTTGTAATCCATCAAAGTTATTTATAATCCATCAAAGTCTGGCAAGGGGATTCTTCTATTCAAACTGAAAGTAAATTCCTGCTATTTCTCAGCTTCAGCCTGCTTGTTTATTATCTGTTAAAGCCAGAGAACTGCTAGGTTTACACAATCATACTACTTCCACCCTCTGTTCCAGCTTTTCAGACTAAACAATTTGCAGGTGCCAAAGTTAATTATTTTTTACAGCTTCCACTCTAATCCACATTTCATGTTCAAGATCAGCCACTTTCACCTCTTATTATCTTTCTCTGCCAGTAAGGGCCAGTAGATGGTGGACTTGTTCTATTTTCCTCTATTTTAGTCTCTTATTTAGTTTTAAAGTTTTGAGCTTTTATAAAATATAAATTGTCCAGCTTCCCATTCTTATTCCAATTGTTATTGAAAAAAGAAAAACAAAAACTCAACCCCATTAATTAGTCTCTTCTCCCTGTTTTCTGATTTTACTTAAAGAGGAGGAATAAATCTTTCTACATACTTCCAACCTGTTAATGACTTTACAGCCTAATCACTGCCATGTCCAGAGGTGGAATATTTAAAGTCCCACCTCTTTCTTTTTTAGTCCCACTCTACGCCAAGTCCAATGTTAAGGGAGAACAAAATCTTTTCTTAGCAGAGATCAGAAAAATCTCACCCAGAGCGAACACACCATTCTTCAATCTTCCGGTCGGGCTGCCACGGCTTCTGACAGGCACATAATGGCCGTCTATCACTCCTCGCTGGTCTGAGAGCTTCTCTGCTCCCACAGGAAATTATGATGTCCCTGCGGTCCACAGAGTGTCCTCTTTTCTTCACCAACCCCTAAAGGGTCGGCTAGGGTCTCTCCGGACCCCCGGGCAAGGGGATTTCAGTGATTTTCACAGAGCCCTGTGAAGGTTCGTTGTGTCGCTTTGTCACTAGCCACGCCCCCCATACAAGAAGTAGAACTGGAGCAGAATACCTGAGCAGACCATAACCCCCAAAAAATTAAATGGAAAACACAAATAAGAAAACCAAGATGGACATTAAAGCAATCAATATTAAAAGACAAGGAGTTTATACAAAGAATGGAGAAAGAAATGGATTTCTTTTTTAAAGAGAATAAAAATGGAGAAACGTCCTTGCAAAATGTATGGGACACTGCTAAAGCGTAATTTAGAGGATTAGCCATCTTTTATATAGGGAGGAAAAACAAGGAGAAAAAGCAAAAACAAAATGGGTTGGAAGAAGAATATAGAAAATTAGAACTAGAACTACAGAGAGAATCGCAAAAACTAAATCTTAAAAATCAAATGGAATTAGTAAAACATAAATTAAATATATTAGAGAAAGAGGAATTGGCACAAAAAATCAAAGCAGCAATGCACACAAGCCGGGAAGATGGCTCACATACAGACTTAAAAAAGAGAAAGAAAAAAAGTTGATACAAAGATTGAGAGATGAGACTGGTACTATTCAATACCAAAATGAACCTAAGAAAAAAATAATAAAGGAATTCTATGGAAAATTATATAGCTAAGAGGAAATATTAGAAGATAAAATAAAACAATATCTGGAAACAGCTAAATTGCCAAAAGTGTCTGAAGAAGTGAAGATCACGCTGAATGAAAGAATAACAATGATGAGCTAACAGAAGCAATTAGGAGACAAAAAAATAACACCTGGGCCAGATGGTTTACCAGTAGAATTTTATAAACATCTATAAGACACATTAGGCCCATTATGCTTAAAGTCTATAATGGAGCATTGTCAGAAGCAAAGATACCTAAAACATGGATGGAAGCGAATATAACACTGATACCTAAAGAAGACTCTGATTTACTACAAATAAAAAACTATAAGCCAGTATCGTTGTTAAATGCAGATTACAAAATCTATGCTTCAATAATAGCAAAGCAATTGAAAAGGTTCTTAAACGACTTTATACAGGTAGATCAGAATGGATTTCTACCTAAGAAGCAAATTAAAAATAATATGCGGAGGATCTTGAATACACTGGAATACTATGAGATGCATCCTGAAAAGCAAATAGCACTGATCTTTCTTGATGCACAGAAGGCATTTGACAATATGAATTGGCAATTTATGTTTTTATAATTAAAGTATATGGATTTTGGAGAGAAATTTATTAACATGATCAAGGCAATATATCATAAACAAACAGCAAAAGTGATTATAAATGACGACTTGACAGTGAACTTTAATATAACTAAGGGTACAAGACAAGGATGTCCTCTATCTCCACTGTTATTTATATTAACTTTAGAGGTGTTAAACAGAAATATTAGGCAAGACAGTGGAATAAAAGGCATGAAAATAAAGAAGGAGGAGTATAAACTACAGGCATTTGATGATGATTTGGTGTTTATTCTAGAACCACAAGAAACAGGATCTAAACTAATTGAAAAAATAGAAGAATACAGCGCAGTTGCAGGATTGAAAATAAACCAAGAGAAAACTAAAATATTAGTTAAAAACTTTACGCATAAACAGAAAAGAGAATTTGCAAAAATGATGGATATGCATATTGCAAAGAAAGTTAAATATCTAGGAGTTCAACTAACAGCAAGATGTGTAACTATCAAAGAAGACAACTATGATAAATTGAAAGCACAAATTAAAAGTAGATTTGGAAAATTGGAAAAACTTACAACTGTCCTTGTTGGGTAGAATAGCTACAATTAAAATGAATATTTTACCAAGATTACTGTACTTGTTTCAGACAATTCCAATAAGACTAGAAAAAAAATACTTTGAAGAATTAAATAAAATGAAATTAAAATGTATATGGCAAGGCAAAAAAGCGAGAATAAATGTAAAAATGTTACAAGATGCCAAAAATAGAAGAGGCTTTGGCCTTCCGAATTGGGAGCTATATTACCAAGCACGGTGAAAGAATGGATTAATCTGATGAACATAAGATTGTTGATGCTGGAGGGTCATGATCTTCAATTGGGATGGCACGCGTTTTTATGGTATGGGAAGAGTGAGATACATAGCTACTTCCAATATATTAGGAATGCATTACTGCTAGTATGGACAAAAATTAAAGAACAACAATATTTGAAAATACCAGTTTGGTTATCTACAATGGAAGCGCTAATACATCCGAATGTAATTAATATGGAAAAAAATATAAGATACAATGATATATTAAATGAAAAGGGGGAACTTAAAACTAAACAGGAACTTAATAGATTAGGGATTGACCTATCACGGTGGCCACAGTTACAGATACAATCCAGATATGAAAAAGACAGGAAGATATATGGTTTTTATAAAGAACCAACTGAATTGGATCAGATTCTAATGGGTCTGGAGGGCTTCCTCAGATCAAACGGAAGGGCTGCCGCCTCCCGCGATCAACAAGGGTTCTCTCCTTGCTTGTTGCCTCAAAGGGGTGACTTTCGACCCTTTCCAGAGTCCCTAGCAAGGCGAAATCGAATGTGAAAGACAGAGCCCTGTATTCCTGCGCCTGTCTCGCCACGATGTCAAAACCGGTGGACAGGTGTCTTTATACATGTAACAAGTTGCCGTTAGGAGCACACCCTTTAAGAGAGTGCTCCTAATCTCAGCTCGTTACCTGAATAAAAGACACCTGAGAGCCAGAAATCTTGCTGATTGATAGGGGATCAAATACTTATTTCACTCATTAAAATGCAAATCATTTTATAACTTTTTTGAAATGCATTTTTCTGTTGTTATTTTGTCTTTCACTGTTAAACTAAACTTACCATTACAATTATAGACTGGTCATTTCTTTGTCAGTGGGCAAATGTACAAAATCAGCAGGGAATCAAATATTTTTTTCTATCACTGTACTTACTTTTTCACATGACTGTACACGTTCACAACTCCCACATTCTTTGATTTCTGGAAATTTCAAGGCCTGGGGTTGAAGTTCTTGTAGAGCCTTTGATGCTTTTTTTGTATATTGTTAGATTTTTATGCAGTTTTTAATATATATTTTAAATCCATGTATTAGACTTGTTGGATACCCCCAGACTCACTTGGAGTTGGGCAGACATAATAAATCATATACATACACACCTACATACATGCATACATACATGAGACCCAGATGTAAAAGATAGAAGAGATTCTAACAATGCATTAAAGATTAAGTATGATGACAGGAGTTATGCTGAAAGATAGTGGAAAAGGAAAGAAAGATCATAAATGACTGGGAGTGAATGGGGTAGATTCTGAATATTGAACAAAACATTACTTTTTTTTAACAATGTCCAATTTATGAGTAGTACCCAAAATCATCTTCCTTACTTTAGCAAGATAGTCACTTTCACACAATTCTATTGACCCAGGAAAAATATGTAATTCATATTATCTGGGAAAAATATGTAATTCATATTATCTGTGTAACACAGTGATAATTGCTTTGGATATTTGATTATATTTATTTGCTCTTTTTTGCTTGTTGTATAATATAGTGAGGGTTTTTTTATTAAAAAAACTATTACTAATTACTCTACTCTGCCATTAAAAGTAGGCTTCTACTGTGCTTAAATATAAGCACATACTAAATAAGGATACTATTAAATTGCGACTTATTCTTTGTATTTTTTTCCTTTCTCTTTGAATTGACTCTTCTGATTTTCAGAAGGAAGCACATTTCTTAGCCAAGATGAGAGTGAAATGTGCTACATATGCAGAAATACTCTTTTATAAATCTGTAGCAGCTCAGTGTTTTTCTGTTTAGAATTTTTATTTTAGCAACCATGGAAATCATCCTGTATCAAGGAGTTAATATGATTTTCAGAAAAATTAATTGGATACTCAACTTTAGAAATATTTGGCTGTCATGAAAAGTTGAAAATCAGTGGAAGGCAAAGTTGAAAAATAATGAAAGGATTGGTTTTTGTTCACATGTATACTTAATTACACAAAACCATCAATGAGTTTTTCCAGGATTATAAACAAGACCTTCTCATAGTGTGATATCCATTTATTTTTGTTGTTTTTATAGACTGAATGAGCACTTAAGGTAAACATTAGAGAGATATATAGCAAATAACAAATAAACAAAAATTGTTTGGGAAATAGATCTTGCTTTAACAAAATATTGCAAGGCTATATTTGTTACCTGGTTTATTATTTTTTTCTGCATATTTTACATTTATTACAAATGTTTTTATGCTATTTCACCCAATTGAATCTAAGTAATTTGCAAAGCAAACATGTAGCATTGCTAAAAAACATAATAAACATATAATTGTGCAAATATATTCAGAATAAACTAATAAATACAAAATAACTATGCCATCATTCATTTATTCCAATGTTTCCTCTATCTTAAAATGCTCTTTGAAAAACTAATTCTTACGCCTTATAAATATAAAAGTGAAAGTGCATATTTAATTTCTAAAAGTAAGTTATTCTATAAAAGAGGAGCTCCTACAAACAATTAAAGTAAATGAGAGCAGATATGATATTGTTGCCATTATGGAAACTTGGTGGGATGAAACCCACAAATGGAACATACAGCTAGAGGGATTTAAATTATTTCAAAGAAACAGACCAAATAAAAGAGGAGGTGGAGTTGCTCTCTATATAAGAAATAACTACATATCTACAGAAATAGAGCACAACAATGATGAAAGCTGTCTTGAATGCATTTGGGTCAATATAGAAGGGGGAAAAAGTGATATTGCCATAGGTATATACTACAGGCCACCAAACCAAACAGAGGAAATAGATGAACATTTTGCTAGTCAATTAACTAAGGTATGTAGGAAGCACAGTACAATAGTAATGGGGCACTTTAATTACCCTGACATCAAGTGGGAGACAAACTTTGCATCAAGTGGAAGATCAAACAGATTCCTGACAAACCTAGCAGACAACTTTGTCTCCCAAAAAGTAAAGGGAACTAGGGGATCATCCAGGCCGTTAGGTGTTGTAAGCGGCAGCTGGGAAGACACTAAAAGGATTTTTAGGAAAAAACGGCTCCCCACGCGGTTTTCAAAATGGCGGCCGCGACGAGCGCGACGAAGAATGGGACGGTTGCCATGCCTGCAGCCCAGTCGGCAAGGCCGATAAACCAGCTGTGCGCTGCGCTGGTCCCAGCGACTGAAAAAATAAAGGGAAAACTAATTTCAGCGATTTAGCCAAATTAAAGAGCTTAAAGCCAAGGCTGCAGCTGAATGGGAGAAAGGGGAAAAACCGGATCCCAGCGCTGCAATAAAAATAGAGGATTCACGAATGGGTGAGAACCATACAACCTGAACAATGAAGAATAAGCCTGAGAAACTGGAGCCAAATTTTTTACGTCCTTCTGGTCATCAGACTAAGTCGTGACTGGGTGGTATTCTAGCCCAGGAGAGACGTGGCAAGTTTGACAGACTTAGTCTAATTGGGCAGGAAGACAGAGTTAACCCATTTGTGGATTCTCCATCTTCATGCTGGAGAATAGAACTAGGGGATTAGCCATATTGGACTTAATTCTCACTAACAGAGATGAAATAATAAAAGATGTTGAAGATACAGGAACCTTGTGCAGGGGAGTGATCATGCAATATTTGAATTCAACGTTATGCAAATACAACAATAGAACATAGTCAACCTTGGACTTTAAGAGAATTTCAATAAACATAGAGCGAACATGGGAAGGATTCCATAGATGAGAATCCTCAAGGGGAAAACAACTCAAGAAGCTTGGAAAATTTTGAAAAATGGAATTATAGAAGCATAGTACAATACCAATGATAGAAAAATGTGGGTTAGATAGCATCACCACGAGATGGATTTGTAACAGTTTGACCAACCGCACTCAATGTGTAGTCCTCAATGGAATGTGTAGTCCTCAATGGATACATGCAGTGGGGTACCCCAAAGCTATGTTTTAGTACCCAGTACTTTTCAACATCTTCATCAATGATTTGGATGAAGGGATAGATGGGGAACTCATCAAATATGCAGATGACACCAAGCTGGCAGGAATAGCCAACACTCCAGAAGATAGGCTTAAGATACAGAAGGATCTTGACATACTTGAACATTGGACGCTATCTAACAAAATGAAATTTAATGGTGAAAAAAGTAAGGTTCTACACTTAGGGAAGAAAAACCAAATACACAGATACAGTACAGGTGGTACCTCACTCAATAGTAGTAACTGTGAGAGGATCTTGGAGTCCTAGTGGACAATCACTTAAATATGAGCCAGCAGTGTGCTGCAGCTGCCCAAAAAGCCAACACAGTTCTAGGCTACATTAACAAAAGGATAGAATCAAGATCATGTGAAGTGTTAATACCACACTTGCATCCAGTTTTGGTCACCACAATTTAAAAAAGATGTTGAGCCTCTAGAACAGGGGTGTCAATCTCGATTTTATTGAGGGCCACATCAGCATTGTGGTTGCCCTGGGGGTGTATGGATGGGGTGCGCATGGATGGAGTGGGTGTGGTGAGGTTGACATTGCTCACATTGGGGGGCACCTGTGGGGGCCTGGGCAGGGCTTAAGGGGGTAGGGTCCAGAGCAAGCTCCAGGTCTGATCCACCAGAGGAGCCTCCCCGACTCTCTCAGGCCAAGCAGAGGGCACCTGGATGGCAGCGTGGACTGCCTGGGGCTCTGAGTGGCAGGCGCAAGCTTGTCTCTTGAGCTCTTAGGGTGCTCGCTAGAGGATGAGTTGGACAGCGGGGGCTAAGTATGCAGAGGGCCAAGTGGCGCCAGCCCTGCCCCACCTGCCTTGCCTTGCTGGCTCATGCACAAGTGGCGAGCACGCAGGACCGATGGTGTCTGGCAGCGGCCACAGCCCGCTGGGTCCTTAGCCGGCACACTCTGGGGCTCCACAGCCCGCTACGACCACTGGGCCAGCCCTCCAAGCAGCAGGTGTGGCAGTGATACCGGCAGCAGGCACGAGGGGTAGAAGGCACATGATCTGGCCTGCCAAACATGCCTGCTCCGTCCCACCTTCTATCTTTGCCACCGTCACAGCTGGGAGGGGACAGGTAGCTGTGCAGCTGCCCAGTGCATCCAGAGGGCCAGATCTTATGCTTCCCCCCCACGCCTCTGCCTCTGGTCCTCCAAGCAGGTGTGTCCGGCGGGCTGGATCACGTGCCTCCCACCCCCGCATCTCTGCCTCTGCCTACTGCTCGTGCCACTGCCATACCTGCTGCTTCGAGGGTTGGTCTGGTGGTCACAGCGGGCTGTGGAGTTCCAGAGTGCTCCAGTCAATGGACCAGGGGGCTGCGCTGCTGCTGGACACTGTTGGCCCACTTGCTTTCCACTTCCTTTGCACACACCAGTGGATGGCCGGGCCAGGCGGCAAGGGCTGGTCCCTCGCCCTCTCCTGGACTTTGGGCCAAATCTGAGCCCATCGTGGGCCGGATCTGGCCCACGGGGCTTGTGTTTGACAAATCTGCTTTAGAAAGAGTGCAGAGAAGAGCAAGATGATTAGTGGACTGGAGGGTAAAACATATACAGAACAGTTGCTAGAACTGGGTATCTCTAGTTTAATGAAAAGAACGACTAGGGGTGACATGATAGCAGTGTTCTAATATCTCAGGGGTTGTCACAAAGAAGAGGGAGTCAAGCTATTCTCCAAAGCACCTGAGGGCAGGATAAGAAGCAATGGATGGAAACTAATCAAGGAGAGAAGCAGCCTAGAACTAAGAAGAAATTTCCTGACAGTTAAGACAATTAACCAGTGGAACAACCAGCCTCCAGAAGTTGTGAATGCTCCAACACTGGAAGTTTTTAAGAAGAGACTGGACAACCATTTGTCTGAAATGGTATAGGGTTTCCTGCTTGAGAAGGGAGTTGGACCGGAAGACCTCCTAGGTCTATTTCTATTCCTATTCCTTCCTATCTTATCCTATTCCTCCAAGTCCCCTCCTGTTACACCGTATGGAATAGGGACTTTTGGCATATGCTATCTGTTGACATACTTCTCATCTCCTTTCAATGTCATCCCAAGCTTCTGTTTTGATGTTATCTCCGGGAAATCTACTGTAAACCAAACAGCCCACTAGGATTTGTATTTAAGAAAGACAGTTCAGGAACAATCTTGTTGGGGGCCTTTATTACTTCCACATTTCAGAAAACACCTGTCTGAACTTGATGAATTATAAATCACCGGGACCTGACAGAGTTCTACATCCCACAATTCAGAAGGTACAGGCAGATGTTCATCTCAAAACCATTGTACCATATCTTTCAAAAATCCTGGAACAACAGGGAATTACCTGAGCATTGGAAAAGAGCTCATGTGGTTCCTATCTTCAAAAAAGGAGAAAAAACAGACCCATGAAACTACAGCCTAACATCAAAACCTGGGAAGATACTGGAAAAGATAATCAAAAAACAGATCTGCAAACATTTAGAAACAAATAAAGTTATAACTAAAAGCCAGCATGGGTTTATTAAAAATAGATCATGCCAAACCAATCTTATTTCATTCTTTGACAAAGTGACTAAATTAGTAGATCAGCGAAATGCTGTGGACATAGTATATTAAGACTTCAGTAACATATTTGACAAAGTAGACCACAACCTACTTCTTTATAAGCTAAAAAAATGTGTGATAGACAGCATAGCCACCAGATGGATTTGTAACTGGCTGACAAACTGTACTATATCTGCATGGAGTGAAGTAAGCAGTAAGATACCACAGGTTCTATCTTAGGCCCAGTACTCTTCAATATCTCCATAAATGACTTAGATGAATAAATAGATGGGAAACTCATCAAATTTGCAAATGACACTAAGCTGGCAGGAATAGCCAATACCCCAGAAGACAAGCTTGAGATCCAAAAAGGTCTTGACAGACTTGAACAATATCCAACAACGTGAAATTTAATGTGGAGAAAATAGTACCGCGTGAGGCTCGCACCACGACCTGCAGCAATGCCGCCTCCAGCACGAGGATCGCGCTGCCACCCCTGTGCAAGGCTCACGCCGTGGCCTGCAGTGAGGCCGCCCCCCCAGCACAAGGATTGCGCTGCCACCACCATACGAGGCTCATGCCGTGGCCCACAGTGACACTGCCCCCAGCGCGAGGATCGTGCCACCGCTCTGTGTGAGACTCACACCACAGCCTGCAGTGATGCCGTCCCCTGGCGCGAGGATCATGCCCCCTTCCTGTGCGAGGATTACACTGTGGCCCAGCTGCCGCTTGCAGCGCTGCCCGCACACTTGTGGCAACAGTGGCAAGAGGGGGATGAGCACGCACACACACACATGCACTGCTCAGCTACTCATGCGGCCCGGTGGCCAAGAGGCCGCAGCCTGGTAGTAGGCCGCGGCCCATAGGTTGGGGACCTCTGAACTAAGATGAAGATTAAACCATATGAAGAACAGTTGTAGGATTTGTAATTAGTCTAGAGAAATGAAGGACATGATAGCAATATGCCGGTATTTGAGAGGCTGCCACAAAGAGGGGGGAGTCTATCTATTTTCCAAAGCACCAGAGGGCAGGACAAGAAACAATGAATGGAAACTAATCAAGGAGAGAAGCAACCTGAAATTAAGGAGAAACTTCGTAACGGTGAGGACAATTAACCAGTGGAACAACTTGTTTTCAGAAGTTGTGGGTGCTTCATCAGTGAAGATTTTTAAGAAGAAACTGGAAAGCCATTTGCCTGAAATGATATAGGGTCTCCTGCTAGAACAGGGGATTGGACTGAATACCACCAAGGTCCCTTCCAGCTCTATTCTGATTGATTAAACCATATAAAATGATGAGTGAAACAAGATACCTGAATGGGTAAGGACCATACAGTGAAAATTCTACCCACTCTATCCACTTGCCACTGCTTACTCCTTTCTACAGCAGCCACCCCCAGCCCCACACACCACAGCAGCCACTTGCACAGTTTTCCATCCTCCGGAGATCCCAACCCACACCCATGCTTTGTGTGCCTTCCCACCTTTGGAAACAACCATCCCCAACCTGGCTGTGCTTGTGCTGGGCTGCAGTAACTACTTCTTGCTCGCACTTATTTATTAAATTTCTATGTACACATCTCGCTATTCAAGGCACTTCCTATGCCTGGCCTTGCTTGTGTCGCAACAGCTGCTTACCTTCCCATCAGTCTGCTTGTGAGCTATCCAGGATTTGCAATTTCCTGCCAGCTTTCCCTTTGACATTGCTTGTTAGAAACTGGCAGGAAGTAACTAGGAGGTCCTTACTTACCAACCCATAATCCTTGCTTAACGAAGGCAATGGAATTGTCAGAATTGCTGTCACTAAGTAATATGGTCACGGGATGTGCTTTACAAAAGCATCACATAGTGATAGAAATGCCAGTCCCAATTGCCATCATAACTTGAGGACTACCTATATTGAGACTAGCTATAATATCAGAATATTGCATTTCTTATTATGTTATACTTCTTCCTGTTATGCATAGTTCAGTAAATTAGAGAGATATCACATTGAGTGCCTATGAGTATTATGTACCTGTTGTGGGCTTAAAATATTTTTTATCCCTTATCACCCTAGTAACAATTTTGCTTCAGTATCTCCTTCAAACTGACTATAGTTCATGGAAAACATTTGAAAGCAGATTACATGAAAGAGTAGTTTTAGCATTTACACTGTTTCATAAGTCAATAATTCAAATTATGATTTTTTTTTGAGCAAACAATACCGTCCAAGCTCACACAATATTGAACACTAATACACTGAATTGTTGCAAGGAAACAAATTTTAAAAATGATTAAAATGATCAAACTAGTATTCAGTTTAATGGATGGAAATTTGAACCATGATGTCCCAACTCTAAAAGTGATAATAACAGAGAATTCATAGCATAATAGTACAATTTAATTAGCTATAAACCTCATATTTTGATGTCCATTAACTGGGCAAGACATCCCAGCCCTTCCTTGATCTGCCTTCCTGGTTGCTTTTCCCAATTCATGCAGCACCTCATATGAACTTCCACATAATCTCCTGAGCAGCACTGCCCTACCATGTACCTTCTGACCCATGTGGCACCTCTTACACACAGTTCTGACCCAAGTCACACGCATGGTAATACGTGCAAGTGGAGTATGTTTACTGTGCCACTCTACTTGTTATAGCAATATACCCCCAAATCCACCAAGTCACAAACTGTTTTCCCAAGCAGTTCAGTAAGACCAAGCACACAGACACGAAGCTGAAGCAGTAAGTTTTCAAACAAACACACTCCACAATGAAACTTCCTGAAGAAAAGAAAATCTGAATCTAGTTCCAAATCCAAGATCAAGTCCAGGAAAAGCTATCAAGACAAACTCAAGGATCAAGCACTAAATCAGGATGCAGGGATCACTGAGCCAAAGACAACATGAAAATGAATGGTTGTCTTCACCAATGACTCCTTCCCATATGCCTGACTAAATAATCCACAACCTGGTATTTCTCATTAAGAGAGGCAAGGCTGCTTCCTCACAAACAGCCTCACTGATCTCCTCTGAGCTTCCAATCTCTCTGCTCTTTACGTCTGCGGATCAGGTGTGAGTGGCAGCTGTTCCTCATCAGAGGCAGCCTGTTACTGATATAATTAACCTGCAGCAGCAGTGCCTCTCCTTCCTCTTCTTACCGTATGTGGGCAGCCGACAATCCGGTTGATCGTGCCCGATGCCCGAAGGACCCAGGATTATGTTCCCCTTCAACCCCAGGCTCCCTGATGCCTGGGGACCCTGGATTTCCATGTCTGATGGCCCTGGTTCTGGTTCATCCTCCTTCTCCGAGTCAGAAACCAATTGGGCCATTACAATACCCCCATGTACCTTTCCTAACCCACATTCCTGGCTCATTATGCACTCCCACACATCATTCCAACCCTCTTCATCTTCAGAGACTTAACCTGAACTGCACAGCACCTTTTGCACACTGCCAGCATCTTTCCCAACCCATGCCACCCATGACTGACCCATCTCTCACACAGCCCTGAGATCCCCATGCATTCTTCTTGACCCATACCATCATCTACTTATTACACTCCATTGACTTTCATAGATCTTTCTTAATTTGTGCATTGCCCAGACAACACCTCTCATGCACCATTCCCAACTTATGCCACCTACCTGTATGCCCTGCCTGACCCATGTGATATCTCTGGTGCACACCACTACTATTCCCAACCCATGTGGCACCTCTTATGCATTCCCTAATATGCACTCCAATATGCACATGAAGATGGCAGGAAGGTTGGAAGTTGCTTCCAGTGCCATTGCTTTTTTGCCCACCTGTGGTCATTCTGTTTCTCTGTTTAGGTAAGGAAATATCTCTGAAATGATGTTCCAACAAGGCACGGATTAAATCCTAGGCAGCGTAGCAGGTGATAGCAACTAAAAGCAACTGGCTGATCTCAAAAGAAGCTAATCTTGAGTTAATCTAATTAATACTTAAAACATAACCTGCAAAGGCAAGAGTTTAATATTCAAAGTATAAATAAACATCTCAATAGAAGAAAATATATCATATGTATTGTTCCCAAAAAAACACTGTTTTGACTCATTGCTACAGTCAGATGAGGATAAAACTAGATGCTATATACTAGGAATGATTTGGTAATAGCCAATTTCTTTCAAGTTTTCAACAACAAATATGGTAAAAGAAAAGTGAGGAAGAATTATATTCCTAAGCCCTGCTCCCAGCTAGTGAAGGCTGAAAGAATATGGAGAAGACAAGAAAAAGTTGAGGCAAAAAGATTAATATACCAAAGATAAAAAGGCAACCATATAGCTGTTTCTGTACTAGAAAAAGGTGCAAGGTATTATAAGAATACAATTCTTCTATAGATATCCAGGCTTACTTTTACTGCCTTCATCAAAGCTGTCCTTCAGAAATATATACTTTAATACTAACTTAATGTCACAAGAGCAAATTCTTGACCAAAGAAGGTTCATTCTTTCTATCTGGGATAGTTATGACTTGCCCTGAGTGCACAACTTTGGGAGGAATAATGTACATATGAAATTGTGAGGGAAAAGGGATTTATCAGCCTAGATAGGCATCAACCTAGACATCTGTCACAGCTAGATTGGCCCCCAATCCAAAAACAAATTATCTTTCTCTGTTCCATGCAAGCCTGAACAAATGTAATAAATCTCATAAGCTTCAGTTGAGATGATATTTTAGCTAATGTAAAATGCAATTTTTCATTACAATACTGTAAAGTATCGTAAAGTGCTTCTGGCTGTGGTACATAAATATATTTTTACACAAAGGAAATAAAGTATGTGAAATGGGCAGCTATATAAACTGAACAAACAAAAAATACTGTAAGATGGCCTGGGATTATTTTTCCACCATCCTTTCTCTCCCAAAATTTCCTCATATCATATATTAGCAACTTCTTTATGGATAAAGTACTTTTGTTTGCTTTCTTAACAATACTCTTTTGAACTGCATATTCATGAATTCAGATCATACAAAAGCTGGTCATAATGGACAGTTACACTGTTCATTAGGAATGGTTTTGTATAGATTCTAAATACAGTTAAAAGATGTAATATAAAAGTTCACACAATTGTTAAACATGCACGTTTCCTTGGCCTGGTCCCATAGAGTGAGATTCTGCCAACACAAATTTAGGAAGGACTTTTGCAATCAAAATACGGTACTCATTGTTCCAGGATTTCATAAGCTCTTTAGTGTTGAAAAGCTGTGATTTTTGGCCTTTTTGAAGACTACTCTTGTTTTATATTCTTTATATCAACAGAAATTATCCCTCAGAGAGCTGAAATTGAACCTCTCATGTATCGCAATCAATGTTCAACACAGTTGGTGAGGATGTTATTTTTTTCAGTGAACTCCTGGTTAACTAATGTGATGGCACACTTCCCCAAAAGCAGATAGTTCACTGTTAAATAATTACTTTTAGAAAACAGCATTGTATTGAATGCTTATTTAAACACACTGTCTAGCTATATTCTTTTTCTTGGTACTACAGCTATGATTACCGAAAAAAAATCCAAACGTTTTTCTGTAGCATCATTAAACAGTGTGTTTTAGAAAGCTCATGATTAATGGAGGATAGGGGTTAGCACCATAAATTAGACAAAGCAGAAGACTATGGTGCATTATAGCAATTCAAGCTTTGATCTCCACTATTTGTTTCATCGCATAATGAAGACAGCACAAAATATCACCCCAAATCACACTACCTGTAATATCTACGAGGTCCAGCCCACGATGTTTGATTTTCATAAAAACAGATGTAATTTTTTTCTTCAGAATCTTACCTTTTTCTTTTATATCATTAGTTCCACTAAAGTGTTGTGACACTTTTCAAATGATAAATGTTCCAATTACTTTTATTGGCCAAATTACCATAGTACAAAAGAGGACAAAAAGCACAATGGCCTAGAATACTTAACACTATTTGTGATCTTCTCTAGAAATTGATGTACATGCTATTTTGGGATTGAAAATTCATGAAGTTCTACTTACACCTCATTTATACTATCCTTCAGGGAAAGAAAACATCAGTGACAAACTATAGATGAAGCTACAAGCAAAACACTAAGAGTACAGACTACTGCTTATTTAGGGGCAATTGAAAGATATTATTTTGATTATTTTAAAGAGATTCTGTGGAGATTCAGCATGTTTTACATGCAGATTTCAGGGTAGGTCACTTGTTCTTCAAATTAAAAAGGATCAAGTACCAGGTGATAGGAATGAATGTACACTTGCCATAAACTTGATACATTTAAAAATAAAGCAAGAAACAAACACACTTGGACCAGCAAGTTAGTCAGCACTTGCTGGATAGACTTATGTCCTGAATTAGTATAAAGTAAGTTATTAATGTTTTTTTTATTTATATAGTCTTCATGTACAAATTGAGCCTTTTTCTCTAAGTTTGTGTTTAAGATGTGTGATATGAAAGCGGCGTTGTTCTTACCTGAACGCCTTTTCTCAGCAGGGTGGTGTAGAGTCATCAGAATGGGTTAATATAGCTTTCCTGGCTTGCAGACTAAGACGAAAAAAAGCTTGCCACGCCTCTCTCTGGGTGTGTCTCCCCAGTTTTTGGCACATGTCGAGGCGAAAAAGGCAGACGCAAGGCTCCAAACAAAGGTAAGAAGAAAAAAAGGTACAAAAAAACTCGTGCCTAGACAAAGATAGCAGGGGGGGATGTGGACTCTACACCACCCTGCTGAGAAAAGGCATTCAGGTAAGAACAACGCCGCTTTCTCCAGCAGAGGGTGGTGTAGAGTCCACAGAATGGGACATACCAAAGCCGCTCATGTCCCTGAAGGGAGGGAAGTCTAGGCATGCTCGACAGGAGGGATGACTACTTGCTGCAGTACCCGCCTCCCGAAGGCTGCATCTGCAGCAGCAAACCGGTCAATTTTGTAATGTTTAATGAAGGACGAGGGGGACGACCAAGTCGCTGCCCTGCAAACCTCTTCAAGCGAAGCCTGGATGGACCAGGCTGCAGAAACCGCAGCACTGCGTGTAGAATGAGCAGTAACATGAGAAGGAACTGGAAGTGACTGCGAAGCATAAGCCCTTGTGATACAGGCCCTTATCCATCGTCTGATGGTGGAAGAAGAAACCTTCCTCCCCATAGTAGAAGGATGGAAAGAGATGAACAGGGCTTCCGATTTGCGGAAGGCCGAGGTACGTTTGAGGTAGTAACGCAGAGCCCTGCGCACGTCCAAGGTGTGCCACCCTCTCTCCAGACGGTGGGAAGGGTTGGGACAGAAGTTCGGTAGTACTAGTTCTTGAGAACGATGAAAACCTGTGTTAACCTTTGGAATAAATGTCGGATCTAACCGGAGGACCACCCTGTCCTCGTGGAACAAACAGAGAACCATTCCTGACAGATAGAGCGGCTAGCTCTGAAATCCTCCTGGCCGATGTAATAGCCACCAAAAAGGCAACTTTCAGGGTGAGGAAATGTAGAGAACATGAACCTAAGGGTTCAAAGGGAGAAGAAGTTAACGCTTGTAAAACCAAGGGCAAATCCCAGGACGGGTAACGATGAGTCATAGGAGGACCTGTTTGCGGCGCCCTTCAGAAAGGCACTGACCGCTGGATGGTGAGACAGGGAGTCATGGTTCTCACAAGTGAGAACAGTTGACAATGCCGCTACCTGTCTACGTATTGTGCTAACTGACAAACCCCTGTTAAGTCCTTCCAGCAAATATTCCAATATGTGCGGAATAGTGACAGACAGCGGGGATAAATCCTGTGTCTTACACCAGGAGCAGAAATTTCTCCAGGTGGCATCGTAAATCCTGTTGGTAGAAGGGCGTCTAGAAGCCTGCATAACAGATATCACCCCAGAGGAATATGCTAATCTAGTTAGACCCTCCCGCTCAAGTGCCAAGCGGCTAGTTGGAGCCACTGAGGGTCCGGATGTCGGAGATTCCCTTGACTGAGAGCTATTTGGTCCGGAGGGATTCTCCACGGTGGAGAGAGCGATAGATCCACCAGATCTGCAAACCACGGCCGACGTGGCCAGAATGGAGCAATTAAGATTAGCTCCGCTCACTCTTGCAGGAGCTTGCGAATAGTCGCTGGGAGCAGTGGGAGAGGAGGGAAGGCATAGAGCACGCCCCTGGGCCAAGTGCTCCGAAGGGCATCTATCCCTTCCGCCCCCTCCGATCGGAACCTGGAAAAAAACCTTGGGGTCTGTGCGTTCGCCGGGGAGGCAAAGAGGTCCAGGACTGGCTGTCCGAACCTGAGGGCTGCCTCCCGGAACAAGGTTGGATCCAGCTTCCATTCTGAATGATCTATGGTGGCCCTGCTCAGGGAGTCCGCCTGTTGATTGTCTTCCCCCGAAATGTGTTCCGCTCTTATGGATTTCAGGGTGGACTCCGCCCAGAGTCCTAACGCATGGCTTCCTGCATGAGGGACCAAGAGTGGGTCCCTCCCTGCTTGTTTATGTGAGCCTTGGCCGTAACGTTGTCCGTCAGGACCAGTACATGTCTCCCCGTGACCAGAGGAGAGAACTTCTGAAGGGCCAGATGAATGGCCCTCAGCTCTAGCCAATTGATGTTGTGGGTCAGTTCTAACTGGGACCACCGGCCCTGAGCCAGGTGATTGTGAATATGTGCCCCCCAGCCGAACAGACTGGTGTCTGTGGTCAAAGTAACCCTGGTTGGTTCCTTGAAGAAAGTACCTTTGGATATGGCGGATGAAGTCCACCAAAGTAGGGAGAGCCGAGTTTGGTGTGGAACCCTGACCCTTGTCATGGATGCACTGACGTTGCGTCTCTGATAGGGAAGGAGGAACCACTGGAGACTCCTGGAATGAAGCCTGGCCCACAGAACAATGCCCAGACAAGAGACCATCTTCCCCAGGAGTTGCGAAAGACGCACCAGGGGCACCCACTGTTCCCTTCGGACTTGGCGTGCTAGTGTCCGAATGCTGACCTGACGTTCCGGGGAGAGATAAACCTCGCAAAGATCTGAGTCTATCAGCGCTCCTAGATGGATAAGTCGTTTTGTGGGAGTCGTGTGACTCTTTTTGAAATTTACGGAAAAACCGTGTTCCTGAAGAGTCCAGAGTGTGATCTCCAGATCTGACTTGGCTGAGTGAAGAGACCTGGACAGAATGAGAATGTCATCCAGGTAACACTGCACTCGCACTGGTCTCATCCGTAGATGAGCCGCCAGTACGGCCAGGATCTTTGTAAAGACCCGGGGGGCTGAGGAGAGACCGAAGGGAAGTGCCCGGTACTGGTAATGCCTGTGTGCTTAGGCGAATCTCAGGAACCTGCGGTGTTCCAGCAGGATCGGAATGTGCAGGTAGGCTTCCGTCAGGTCGATGGAGGAGAGGAAGTCTCCTTTTCTGACGCTCGCCAGGATGGACTTTAGGGTCTGCATTTTGAATTTCTTGTAAACAAGAAACTGATTGAGACCCTTCAGATCTAAAATTGCCCTCCATCCCCCCGAGGTCTTGGGGACCACGAATAGTATGGAATAGAATCTGGTTCCTACCTGATCTGGAGGAACCCTTTCTATGGCCCTGATGTCCAACAAGTGGGCGATTGCTGTTGACACTAGAGAAGCTTTCGAACGATTTTTTGAAACTGGACACTGTAGGAAACGATCTGGGGGGGAAGATTGAAACTCCAGGGAAAGACCGTGTCTTATGGTCTCCCTGACCCAGGCATCCGTGGTAGTGCCCTCCCAGACGTCGCAAAACAGGGCCAGCCGACCCCCAATGGGGTAATCCCCTTTGGCGTCACTTGGACCTCCTAAAAGGTCGTCTGCCTGAGCCCCTGAAGGGACGCTTGGACTGGGACTGGCCTCGGCCTGCAGATGCCATAAATTGCTTGAAGGCATGGTGCATAAAGGCCTGGAATTGACTCTGGGACCACATTTCCTCTGGATCCCCGGAGCTGGCCCCAACCCCAGTTGGGACACGTCTGCTCACTGACGCTTGCTGGGACGGAGAAGATAAGGATGAGGAATGATGAGGACCAACCTGCTCAGTTTCCCCCAGAGGAGACAAAGGTAGTGGATCATCCTGAGATGATATGAAATGAGGTTCCAGCAAAGGTGTGTCCAATGGGGGGGGGGGAAACCAATTCAGCCCCAGTGGACCTCAGCCTCTGCGCTTTAGAAAATTCTCTTTCCAATGCTAGGTGCCTCCTCGAGGCCTCTCGCTCAGCTGTTTTAGACCCATCTTTTGCAATTAAATGTTTGGTTTTGGCCTTCTTCTTTCTTCCCTCCACTGCTACATCCTCTGATCTGCGTTTTGTTTGAGCAGGAGGGACACAGGTCTGAGAAGCCTGGGGCGAGGAACTGTCTGCCATTGCGATCTGGGAACTCCTAGGCATCGTACCCAGATGGGGAAATTAACACGCAGATCACGCAGTCAGAGATGGAGCTCAACAGATCCTCGCTCTGAACAGCTGACAATGGCAGAAGCAGCCAGACAGCCTTCTAGAACTGCCTGTAAAGGCCCTGTGACAAAAGGCCACTGACTAAATGAAACAGGTGGTCAAAGCTGAGGAAAACTCTTCAATCCTCTCCTTAGATATAAAGTCAAAAGACAAACCTTGAGCAGGACAAGGCAGTCGAGTCCCAATTGTGAACAACACTCGAATTTACAGCGTCTGAAAGAAGCACTTTTCCCCCCAAACGGACCTGCTTACAGGTCAAGGCACCTAGGCAGTACACGGGTACAAATCAAGTAGGCCTTCAAAATGGCGTCCGCCACGTGGCCTTAGACTAACGATCCTAATTAGGAAGAATAAAATCCTTATAAAGTTTATACTTGATTTCCTGTATTATTATTCAATACTCTCTGTGTAAATTTCCTGTAAAGCACCCCCCGTGATTACTACTATAGCACGGGCAAAGAAGAAGAACCAGGCCCAACAAAATGGCGTCCGCCACGTGGCCCGGTGAATAAGCGCTCTTCCTGAAGCACGCGGTTGAAAATGGCTGGCCGCAAGACTTTTTGCCTTGCCCCAACGGTTGGCGAAAATGAGGGCCCTGGGAAGAGATCTAGTGACGAGGAAGGACAGCCTCCTTGTTTTCCTCCCCCGTTCCCAGGAACTTGCGTTTGGAAGCGCAGCAGCCGCTGCGATCGAAAAAGGCCGAAAAGACGATCGAGAGTCAGTAGCGTCGAAGGCGAGGCCGCTACGGCGATCCGGAGTGGATTATTCCCCCCGCGCGTCCGCACGGGAGGAGAATTCCTTCCCTGGTCCTACGGCTGATTTCAGCCTTCTGTGCAAGCCTCAGAAGGTGGAGGCTTGCCGTCCGGCACGGCCTCAAAAGGACCTGCAGTCCCTTGCTCGCAAGCCCTGAGGGGCAGCAGCAGGGAAGAGAGAAAAGGAAAAAAATTTTCCTTTAACTCAGAAAGTAAAAAGACTCTTTTTTTAAAAAAAAAAATAGCCAATTAGACAAAAGTAAGCATAAATAAATTTGAAAGGAATCCAAAAACAAATAGAACTATTTGGAAGTAATCGGAGAGCCTTGCCAAAAAGGTCTGCTAAGCCCGAAGACTAAGACAAAAACTGGGGAGACACACCCAGAGAGAGGCGTGGCAAGCTTTTTTTCGTCTTAGTCTGCAAGCCAGGAAAGCTATATTAACCCATTCTGTGGACTCTACACCACCCTCTGCTGGAGAAAATATATTTAACACTGTCCTCCAAGCTGTTTGTGATTGAAGAAGCAGCTTTTCATAAAACACACTCTAGAAGCAGTACCTACACAAGCAACATTCATATCAACAAAATAAGAATGTATATGTATAATTAATATCAACAGATAATTTATTATATGCACCTATCTCCTTCCTTTTTTTAATTTGGAGATAAATTGCATTAACACATGTACTTCTCATGGCTTTGGAATTTGCAGGTTGTTAGTATCTACTATTCAAATATTTTAGATTTTTAAAAATGTAAGTTTGTGGAGCCCATTATTGTCATTATTGTGTGTCATTATTGTAAGTTTAAATATGAATTCAATCTGTTTAAAATTATTTAAAGTCAAAGGGCATTCTTTGTTTAAGAATTCCAATATATGCTGTAACTTGTTTTCAATCTTATTAGAATCTCATTTTAGAGCAAAGCTGCCTTATAATATGGGAGCACATCTATACTTTTTTATCGTCCTAAACAGCTAGAG
>NW_015388273.1:97308-102875 GCF_001527695.2 Protobothrops mucrosquamatus
AGCTAGAGTGTTTGGTGAAAAGGAATTAGTTGCTCCTGGTATTTCAAGTACAACTCCTGACTAAAAGTAACATACCTCACAAAATATTATCAAGGATTCTGGTTTATATACAATAGTGTTGAAGTTATCATTCTGCATTTTCATTAAAAATGTCTTTTTATATGTACATAATTTAGACACAAACTGCTTTAGTATTTTGGCTAACACTACCATTTTAGAAAGTTCTCAGTAAGAAACACTTTACCCATACTGTATTTGTTACAGTTTTGACATCAGACTAATTTAAATCAAGGGACTATATAAATTTTAATTACTTCTTAAATAAAGTACCAAGGACTCAACTGGAAAAAAACAAATTGTGTTACAGGTGATCTCAAGTCTGACATCATGTGACTACATTGCTTAGTGATAGCAATCCCTTTGTCCTTAATCAAACCCCATCAGTCACTAGGCCAGGACCCAACCTGATCCATGTCATTCCCAGCTTGCTCCCTTCCAGCCCCAAGCCTCTGTAAGGCAAGGAACTGCCTCCTTTTCAACTCCCCCCACCCACCCACTTATCTCCCCCATCTTTGTCCTTTTGATTCCTCTGCACAATATAACTCTTGGCCACAGTGACACTTGCATTAAGGAGGACTGGGCCTTCAGCAGTGTCAGCCAATCATCCCAGTGCACCTACTTCAGCCCCAGTGCTGCTGCAGAGAAGGGGTGCTGTGCAGGGCAATCAAAAGAACAGAGATGGGGAAGATAGGTGGGTGAGGGGACTTAAAAGTATCCTGCAGTTTTAAGTGTGGGTTACAAAACCCCAAATTTTGATCACAGGACAGTGGGATTGCTGCAACTACTGGACATAAGCACCATTTGTTGAACATCACCCATACTTTGAATTGTTGCTAAATGAATGATCATTAAGCAAAAACTACCTGTATTTATACCATTCTACTGCAAACCTATATCTTTGTATTCATTCTAGATAGAATTCTGGAAATAATCAATTTACCCTTGGAATATCTTCCCTTTTGAAATTCAGCAGGCTTCTTCACTCTCCTAGCCTTCCAAAGAGCACTAAAAAACTGGCTTTTCCCCCAAGCACTGGGATAGGACGAGATGGGTAAGAGGATTTTATAAGGGATTGTATGTTGGAAGCTTAACTTTGGTGCCAGGGATTTTTTATGTTTCTGGTTTTAATATATTTATTAATATATTGTTTTATTATTGATATTGATATTGTTTTAATTGTTCATTGGGAAGCATCCAAAGTTCAATATAAGATGGATGGGTATATAAATGTTTTAAATTAAAATCAATGCTGAAAGCAACCCTAAGGTTGATGGAACATAGATATATACCATTAGAAATTAAATGTGTTAATTATGCTGGGTGCATATATTTCAGTCAAAGCTTTGCCATTATAATTTTAAAAAGACTACCTAATAAACAAAAACAGCTGATGTTCATGCCACAAAGGCCAGCTAAAGAAATGCAAAAAGGTAAGTATACACTATTTTAGTTCAAAAAGGCACAAGTGAGATTTTATCCAACTACAAATCACCAAATTTGCCAGGTTTCAGTATAACTGGTACCAAAATTAAAAGCCCTATCTTTTACCTTTACCAGCAATCAAAAATATTATTAGTAAGGCTGTTTTGGTTTGGAAAAAGATTTTAAAAATATACACCTGAAAATTTTTGCAGGACTCAAAGAAGCAGGACTAAGTAAACAAAAAAGCAAACACTCTGACATTGACTGTTAGTTTCACATAATTTATTTCTGAAGCTTAAACATCTCCATGTAGTTTTTTAGAAATAAGTTCTGGTGAACTCAAGAGTATAGTACTGGATTACAAGTGTGCAAGGCAGCACACAAATGCACCACCTGCTGGACTACAAGTTCCTGGTATGTATGGTAAGGAAGCAGATTGACTGGTTTAAATAAGATACAATGCAAAGCCCTCTGGGTAAGAGTTTATTTTCTGCCCACGTTTAAATTTTTATTCTGGGTTGAGATGGGAGGCTCAGATTCAAGTCCATCTTTAGCCACAGAAAATCAAGTGATGATTTTGCAGTCACTAATTCACAGCCCAGCCTACATGATTTGGGGTGGAGATAATAGGGGAGGAAATATTAAATTCATAACACCTTACAGGTGCAAAACAAACTCCTAAAAATAGAAGTATCCTATTATATTTCTAGCACATTCCCACGGATGAAAAATATTCTCCAAAGGATAGCAATTATTAAACTGCATATATCTTTCTATAGGGATATATTTAGAAATACTAAAAGAAAATATTTTATGAATCTCTGTGTGTCATTGTTTCAGATAGAAGCACCTGACAGAAGATCCTGTGTTAAAGCATGCCGCTTATCCCCACAATTATGGGGTAGGAGGATCCTACACCTGCCCTTCAAACTACAATATTACGGCTTTTCCACAGCCTTTTCCGCACACATTAGAAGGTTGCTAAGGGCAAAGTCCCGCTTCATACAACATCAGTAAAAGCATTTAAGTAGGCAATATCCGGCTGCCTCAAGAAACGCCGCCTGCCCGCTGCCACTGCTGGGCGGCTCCTTGCCCACCACCGCCCCATGGCAAAGGGGAGCTCCCAGCTCGTAGCAGAGCACTCCAAAGCCACCACTGTCCTTTCGCAGGCCTCGCCAACGCTACAGGCCGCAGCCTGGGCAACAGAACGACCACCAACCAAAGCCGCCACCGCCACCCTCTCGGCCGGACCCATATCGAAAGAGAGCTTCGGCCCGACACCCAGGCAACCGGCGGGAGTGGGCCGTCGGCCGGTGCGCGGAGCTGCACACTACCTTTCCCCGCGCAGGCACCTCCCCCCCCCCCATCCCTTTAGCGGTAGCCACTTACTCGAATCTTCTCCCCCGGGCTGGGCTCTTCGGCTCGGGGGGAAAGCGAAGACCAGAGCAGCAGCAGCCCCAGGAAGGAACCGACCAGGAGGACGGCGCGCAAGAGGAAGCCCAGCTTCAGCCGCATCTTCAGCGCCGGCCACACCGGCTTGCCCAGCCGCCGCCGCCACCGGGATCCCGCTCTCGCCCCCCTCCCGGCGACTGCTGTTGCTGCTCTTCACTTGCGCGCCGAGCTTTGCGTGGTTCCACTTCCTTCTCCTTTCGCTGCTGCCTCTTTTCCCTCACAGGCAGGCGCCTGGCGCCGAGCCCCGCTTTACTCTCGCTCGCCTCCCCTGCAGCTTCGTTTCTCCTCCTCCTCTTCCTCCTCCTCCCTCGGCCTTCCTCAATTTTCTCCAATTGTTACCGCCTCTCCTTCTCGGCCTCTTGCTGTGCGCCCGCTCCCTCCCTGTAAAATCACAAACTTTTTTTTGCTCTTCTTTCCTAATACCCTGTGCCTGTTCCCCCCCACCACCCCGGTTCTCTTTGAATATTCTGTATGTCTCATTCTTTCTGCTTTCCTTGCTAATCTTTCGGCCAGCTTGTTGAAGCTAAGCAGGAAGTTACCTCCAGAGCAAAGGCTCCACGTGGCTCTTTAGAGCCCGCGGCCTTGATTTGGATTGACACTAGAGAACTCGAGGTTGCCTTCTATCCCCCTTTTTTTTCCTTTGACGCGTCGCCTTGAGGAGGTGGATTTGCAACTGTAAACCTGACAAAAGTTGGGTAAATACCGGACTTTCTCCCAGCTCTGGTGAGGTGGGAAGAAGGATTAGCACATTTGCCAATTCTTTCATAGTTGGCCTTTGTCTTTCTTTGGACTGATACGGGAGAAAATTCGATCAAAAAAAAGGTGTGCCCGAGAACTACATCATAAAAAGAATTCTTAATGTCGGTGGTTCTCAAGCATTACTACACAGGTTAAAAATAATATCCTAGGAGGTTATTTGGGTAAAGGATGAGGGGAGGAAAGTGAATGTTACCGAAAGAAAGGAGCAGCTAATGGTTCGCCGTGGTTCTTAGGGTAGCAGCTCAAGGGCATTCTGCCTCAGAAAGCGAAATGCCGAGTGTGGAATTATTTAAACAAATAAGCCCCAAAAGATTATTCTAGAAGGAATTGTAATCACTTCTGGATATGAGTGTCCTAGTTGTCCTCTCTTGGTCAGATTCTGCTCTGGTAACTCAGGATTCTAGGTTGTCTTTCAAGCCTGCAAAATGAAAGACCAAATCAAGTAAATCGTTGTGTTGATCACTTCCTGAATAGAGGGGAGGACTGCAATAGAAAGTGTTGTTTGATCTTCAGAATCTTAAATATCTACTTAGACCAGTGGTTCTCAACCTGTGGGTCGGGACCCCATTTGGGGTCGATCGACCATTTCATGTCCATTTTTTTTGTCCGCCATTTTTTTCCCCTTTTCCGGCGGGTGCCTTACCTCCCTTGGGCTGGGCCAGCTGGTGGTCGGCCTGCTCTGTCTCTGCCGCTTGCCAGCTACGCCTCGGCCGGCGCAGGGGGTGGAACCACGCATGCGCGGCGCTCCCGGGCAGGGAAAGTCCTTGACTTACGACCGGTTGGGTAGTCCTCGACTTACGACCGGTTTAGTCCTCAACTTACAACCGGTTTAGTCCTCGAATTACAACCGGTTGGGTCATAAGTCGAGCCACTGACTTAGACCCACTGACCTTTTAGAATAAGAGTGAAAACGAACTAAAAAGTATCAAGGAAAATTCTGGTAAATTAGTTCCCCCTCTTTGTTCCCTCATTTTGGGAGGCTGTTGGACTTGGATATGTTTTTGGCAAGCCCTTAGAATAATTGTTAGGTGCTATTGAAAGTGCCTTTTCTGCCTTTTTGTTACATTATTCATTGCCTTGCCTTTTATTTTAAAAACATGGATGTTTCTGTAATAATCTATTTAGTAGTTGATATGTGTCAAGGGCATAGCCATCCTATACAGAAGAACAGAGAGCCTCGAATGACTTTACATTTGTTTTTGATGTTTTTAAAAAATAAAAAAGTTGTTATGATCTACCAGTTCCTTTTTACACATCCCAATTAAATACTAGGGAGCTTTTCTTTAAAAAAGGATAAGAGGCAACCACCTAACAAGCTACTTTCAAGCAAACATTTATTTATTCATTCAATTTAAACAGGTATCTATTTCCAATACATGACACCGGAGACCCAGAAATGCTTACTTATAAGATAAAGACACAAACTAATAATATATTCAGCAACTGAGATAAAAACCAACAACAATTAACAATTAACCATGATAAGGGTTCAATCATATACTTGGGGCCCAGACTTGGTAACAAGACCATGTCTTCAAGACCTTATGAAATGCCTCAGGATTGCGGCAAATCTAATCTCCCCAGGGATAATGTTCCAGAGGATGGGCATCACAATAGAAAAGGGTCTCTTCTTGAGTCACACCAAATAACACACTGCAATGCACATGATCTAGATCAGTGGTTCTTAACCTGGGCGGTACCGCCCCCCAGGGGGCGATTTCATTTTTCAGGGGGGCGATGGAATGAAAAGGGGCGGCGTGGGGGCGATGGAACGAAAAGGGGGCGATAGGGGGCGATGGAGCAAGATGTTTTGGGGACACTTTTGAGCCTTCCCCTGCAGCTCCGAGCGTCCTCCGCCATTTGTAGAGAGAGAC
>NW_015388273.1:103110-116318 GCF_001527695.2 Protobothrops mucrosquamatus
AAAGACTGGAAATAAATTATTTGCATTGATATGTCCTGATGACAATTTTAAAGAAAACAAAAAAAGTGTTTGCATAAATTGAAGAATTATTTCCTATGTTGTGATTGAGAGGTTATGTTGGGGGAGGGGGGCGATGACAACTTCCTCATTGGCTCAAGGGGGCGATTCGTTCAAAAAGGTTAAGAACCACTGATCTAGATTCTAGAGCATGCCTTTTCTGCAAGATCTAATGGACAAGCTGCAAAAAATCCAATGTACTTGATAATGAAAATCTCACATTGACACAATGTTTATTCTACCTCTAAAATAAAGGATAAAGAATAATATGTATCATAAATTAAAATTACATGAATATTGGCAACAGGTTCAATGTAATATATCCACAGAGCAAAATATTAATTTGCTTCTACAGGTAGTATTATCCATTCTTTTAGTGACCATTTGAAGTTATAACAGCACTGAAAAAAGTATCTTAGGATCATTTTTCACACAACCATTGCAGTATCCCCACAGTCATGTGATCAAAATTCAGACACTTGGCAACTGGCATGTATTTATGATGATGCAGTGTCCCAGGGTCATGTGGTCACCTTTTGCAACCTGATAAGCAAAATCAATGGGGAAGGGAGAATTTTTTAACTTAACAATTGCAGTTATTTACTTAAGAACTATGGCAAGAAAGGTCATAAAATGGGACAAAACTCAATAATTGTCTTGTTTAGCAACATAAATTTTGGGCTGAATTATGGTCATAAATCAAGGACTAACTGTACATCTTGTTAAGCTTTGTCAGCAAAATAGGCAGTTTCTTCTGGGTACAAAAAATGCTATGTGGAATAACCTTCATAAAAGGTTCATGCTGATTATAAAGTTCTCCATAAATAAAATATCTTCACTAGAATTGATTTTTTGTTTGTTTTTCTTTGCTTTGTTGTTAGCTTCCTGAGTCTCAATGCTCAGATTGGGTAGTCATATTAAGCCCATAAATCAGGGGTGTCCAAACTTTTTTCAAAGAGGGCCAGATTGGATGAAGTGAACGTGCTGGAAGGCTGAACATTTTTCCGAACATTCTTTGAACCATTACAATTAAATGCAAATGAATTATTTTATGCCTCTTTCCTCTCCCTCTCTTTCCTCTTTCTCTCTCTCTCTCTTTCCTTTCCCTTTCCTCTCCCCTCTCCCCTCTCTCTCTTTCTCTTTCCTCTCCCCCTCTTTCTCTTTCTCTCTTTCTCTTTCCTCTTTCTCTTTCTCTTTCCTCTAACTTTCTCTCTTTCCTCTTTCTCCTTTCTTTCCTCTTTTCTTCTCTTTCCTCTTTCCTTCCTTTCTCTTTCCTTTCTCTCTTTCCTCTCTCTTTCCTTTATTTCTTTCCTCTTTCTCTTCTCTTTCCTCTTTCTTTCCTCTCTCTTTTCTCAATCTTTTTTCTTTCCTCTTTTTCTCTTTCCTCTCCCCCTCGCTTTCTTTCTCTTTCCTTTCTCTTTCCTCTCCTTTCTCTCCCTCTTTCTTCTTTTTCTCTTTCCTCTCTTTCCTTTCTCTCTTTTCTTTCTCTTTCCTCTTTCTCTCTCTTTCCTCTCTTTCTCTTCTTTCTTTCCTCTCCCTTTCCTCTCTTCTCTTTCTCTTTCCTTTCTCTCTTTCTCTTTCCTCTCCCTCTTGCTTTCTTTCTCTTTCTTTTCTCTCCCTTTCCTCTCCCTTTCTCTTTCCTCTCTTTTTCTTTCTTTCCTCTCTTTCCTTTATCTTTCTCTCTTTCCTCTCTCTCTTTCTCTCTCTTTCCNCAGACATACCCTTGCTGAGATTCGAACCTGGGCTGTCTGCATGTTAAGCAGAAGTGTTGCCCCTAGGCCACAGGCTCTTTCTCACTTTGTTAGCTACAAGAGACAGGGGAAGAGGATGAATGCTTTTTGAACACCCTGTCGGCCCAAATATGGGGGAGAGAAGTCTTTTGCCTGTATCAGCTCAATCCAGAGCCATCCATAGGCAGCAATCGCTTAACTGCGACATCATATGTGTTTTTCAAAATTTGGATTGCTAACAAAGAATTAAGGGAGTACTGGGATAGCTATTTCTAACCTTATTAGGTTTTCATCAGCCAGACATACCCTTGCTGAGATTTGAACCTGGGCTGTCTGCATGTTAAGCAGAAGTGTTGCCCCTAGGCCACATTTCTCAATATTATATCTTTTGTTATTTATGTATTTTTATTTAAAATCTAAATAAAACTTAAACTTGCATTACAAATTAATGGAGTGATGAATTCATATATCTTATTGGTAGTTTTGCGCTGTTACTAGGGTTTGTAATATAGATTCTGCTGTGAAGGTAGAAAATACGCAGCAGATTAATTTACTGAAGACATTTTGGATGCTTTAGTTTCTGTAAATGCTTTTGCTTTGGAAATTCACAGTTTCTCACCACCAAAACCTCTAAAATGCATTGCTTCCACAATGATTACATTGTCTTAGAGAGATACTAAACTAAAAATCTTAATTCTCTGACGCATTGGCTACCTGTTTGAACAACAGTATTATCATTTCTCAATATTTAAAAATTTGAACTGGTCTCTTCTCCCTTTGTTCCAAGGTCATTCCCACATACTTTTACAGGTATACATGTATGGATATAAGAACTGTGTAACTAAAGCAAAATAGGGAAACTTGAATGAAACTATTAGCCTAATTCAAACAATGAATCAGCAAGGCTTAAGCATAACCTTTTAAAACACATTGCATGAAGACAGTATTATTATCTGAGTTCACATCAGATTTTCATCATGGGTATCCATGTCACTTTAATGTTTGCAATAGGTGTTTAACTTTTAACAGAAAACTGAGACACAAAGCATCATACAAACCATGAGACAGAAATTTGATGCTAGATAAGATTGGTACAAAGACTGGTTGAATATCAAGTTGGACTGGTTTATGCAGACTTAAAGATGACTTATTGCAGGAAAAAATAGCTCTTATGGTTTTTTTTGTCCTTGCTACTATAAAAACAATTGCTTAAATCATAAACTTTATACTAAAATATTTACACTTTTTATTGCCTAGTTGGGGTGTCATGGTCATTTCCAGTTGCTAATAAAATTGATAGCCACAGAAGATCTAATAATCCATTGTGAATCAACAGTCATGGTAAACATAGACGACTCTTACCCAAAACATGTTCTGAAAAAGAGATTCAAATATTAAAATTGTAATATTGTATGTGTGTTTATGTTTTAAAAAAATGAAATATGGGTCATGACTGTTTAGTGTTGCTGGGAGCTATGGTTCATCAATAGTTAAATGATCAGAAACTAAGCACTAATGCATGGATATATTTATATCTGTGCATCTTGCTACGTGTAATATTTGAATTTGGAATCTAAACAATAGAGCAGATCTATCCTTTCAATCTTAAGATAATTGCTTCAAGATAATGCTTCACTAACTTAATACATGAAGGTTAGCTTTGGAACACAGTCATTCTTCCTACCCTAAAATTTCATTTTCCTACAGATAGGAACTGTGTTTCCAATTCATCTTTTCATGAACCCAAGTGAGGTCATTTTTTTTCTGCAGTAAATTAGTTTATTCTTTAGAATTCATTTTACTTAAGTCACTTGTTCTGTGTATTTTTATTTTAAGTGTATTTATTTCACATAAAACCATATCTAATAATATTAAGATTTCTGAAATTACAAGTCATGACACTTTTTGATAATATTGTGAGAATGCAATTGTAATCAGTATAACAAGTGCCAGGATGAGAACAGATGTATTGCATGCAGAATTCTGGCATCTCTTACTATGGAGAACTGCTGCTAATGGGTTAGATCAGATGTACAAAAACCACTGCATACATCTGTTTTTGAAAATCTCTTAGATCCTTACCATCACCAATTTTATATATTGGGGCAAATCTGTGTGAGGTTTTAAGAACAAAATAAAGTTTTGCATAAATGTAAGATGCCCATTTCATTCTTTAACTCCCCTCCTCTTCTCCGAGTCCTGTGTGGTGTTCTATGTGGAAGAGGTATGTTCCTGGGAAGGATGAGTGAAGAACTTCAGGAGTGTATGCTAAGAGTATGTATTCACAGCAGGATTACGGTACTTAAGAGGATAACCAAGAAAAAGAAAATGATGATAGAATAAATCAATCCAGAGTTCTCACTCAAGACACAAATGACCAGGTTCAAATTAACCTACTTTGAACATATTATGCAAAGACCTAGCTCTCAAGAAGACTTTAATGCTGGGAAAGATAAAAGGAAAGAAAGTGGATGGCCAACAGCAAGATTGATAGACTTAAGTTACAGTAACAATGAGTCTACCATTGGAAGACTTGAACAATTTGTGGCAAATCACCATGGAGAAAATCTGTATGTGTGGTTGCTAAAGCTGACAACAACCTGATGGTATTTAACCAATAAATCAACATCTCTTAAAATATACAGTCTCCATCATTCTCCTGCTCCCATCTACGTTTGAAGTATGTCTTTTCACATCCTGTGCAAAGCCTGCTCCATCCTCAAACCATCAGAAGCTGGACTAGATGGGCAATAGTTTGATTCTCTAAAAGAAAACCTCTATATTTCCAGAACATTGTTTGTTGATATAAATAACATTATCTGGCTCAGAATGAAGCATCTTATGCTAATGATGTAAATAGCAAAAATGCTCAGAACAGAACAGAAAAATTCTGAAGCCAATATTTCTTTCTTTTCTCTTGATTTTTTGCCCAAAACTATTTAGCAAATAGCATATTACAATGGTAGCATAAGTCTGAATTTAATTTGTTTTAACATAACACAAGTGAGCAATTGCCAACTCTTAAATCTGTTTTTCTGTGCTGCTGATTTTGCTATTCTTTCTAACAATTAGCATCACCCACCTTTCATTATTTATTATTGTTTCTCTTGCTTTGACATAGGCATTAGACTAATTTCAACACGTTGAGGAATAAAAAAAGTCTGGTTTTCATTTTAGCTTCTATTATTCTAATGATGGCATCTTTTGTTCAGATAATATAATTTGCACTTCAATGCTGCCTTCCATTTGCAGAGCTGAAATAAGTTCTGTAAGTCTTAATTAATTCAGTGTCAAGAGTGGAGAATAAAATGCTATTTTCTTCATTTTACATAGAAGAAAAATATTGAAACACAAAGAGTTCTCCTAGTAGAGCACATGTATGACTGTAGTAAGGTAATAACAATACATTACATGATACATAGTCCTTTTCTGCACTTAGCTCTACAATAGCTCTGGCAATTTATTAAGATAAGATAACCTTTATTGTCATTTTTTACTGTGGGGACACTGGCACACATTAAAAATGAAATTCTGTTGTCCTCAATAGTGTACACATACATAACACACATATAAACATGCTATATACAACATATGCATATACCTACACCCTTACATATAAATACATATAAATATTAATCACTGTCCATCTTAACTTGTAGACCAGGCATGTCAAACTCGCAACATCACGTGACGTCGTGCAACATATCAGGCCGGTTTTGCCATTGCCAGCAATGGGGTGGGCGCGGCTTCCATGTGACGCGTCCGGCCCACGGGCCGGCAGTTTGACAGCCCTGCTGTAGACTTTTAGGGCAATTCTGTCTTTTACCAGCTTCCATAGCATGAAGTCGGAGTACTTAGCCTACTTCATACAAACATGTTATGTTTGTGCTATATACATGCCAGATTCTTATTTTTCAGTGGTTCTGTCATTTATCTTGGGCCCAATCATTTTTTCCATCTCCTCTTTTAAATCACATTTTTACTGACCAAAAGGGTATGTGTATGTTCAGATAGATACTCTTCAAGAGAACACATGTTTTCTCCCTATACCTGTTTTCTCCCAAAGAGCTATGCAACATATTTGGTAAAGGACATAGATAGTCACATTGATGACAAAATATGCCAGGGACATCATGACAGAAACTCCACCCTTTTATACTTGAATTGCAACAAGGCACATTTGCATTGTGAAATTGTATGTTTATCATTGCCCTCCCTTGTTTTTCTCATGTAAGTTTGAAAGCAAGAATGCCATAGGACTGGTCATCTTTCTGATGGAAAGGAAACTATCAGAGCATCTCTCCTTGCTTTTATGTCACCTCTTTCCTTTATTCTTGGCATTGCTGCTAAAGGATTGTCTGCTACCAACCAGATTTGCCATTGGCTGTTTTAATTTAGTGGTACCACTAATTTTAGTTAGTGGTATGACTGAACCATGGAACATGCTTACTCAAGTTTTGAATTTTTCAAATGACACGCCTCTCTGATTTGCTCTAAGAACATTAATTTGTACTCTATTAAAATGTCGTATTTTGGGATGAGTCAGTAACACACACGCCCTGTTTTCCTGTCATCCAAGTAATTTTTCAACAAGCTTGCGCTTAGACAGAACATTCAATTTGGGAGTTGCCATCAAACATGCAATACCTTATATTGTAGTCCTATGTAGTAAAATTTACCAGCATAACTTTACAAATACTGGCATTTGTATCCTAAATAACCTTGAGAAAGGGTTTTATTGATTTTTATGGTGTGTAAATATATTTGTGCTGCAGCTACAGGGATATTTTTGCTTTTTCTAAGGAACTGGTATTTCTTCCAATTAAAGTTCTTCATGCTTAAATTTCTGACACTAACTGGCACTTGTCCCATTTACATGGAAATAAAGAATGTAGCTATGCTTGTACATAGGCATTTTTAGCATTTGGACTTAGAATCACATTCACTTTTAAACAGACAAACTACATTTATTTTTTATTTTTTATTATATTTAGTATACCATTTGTATTGTGACTTCCATATTATGAAGAGATATTGTGAGCTGTTGTTAAGAGGTACATACAATATGCTGTGTATATGTCATGTACAATGTATAGACAGTTGTCTTTATTACATGATGAACTGATAACCTAAGCTGCCTGGGGAATTCTGGGAGTTGAAGTCCACATGTCTTAAAGTTGCCAAGATTGAGAAATGCTGCTCTAAATATTAGGTCAGGAAAAAAATTAAGTCAATTCTTCTTTTAAAACTGGTAATATGAAGCTAAAATAACAAAGTGATTATTTTCCATTCTTTTCTCCTTGTATTTCTTCCTGACAGAGTGCTATGAAACAGAGAGCTGGGTCCAATGAATGCATACATATGTTTCTCTAATCTGTCTGGCAACATTTAATAGTTTTGTGGAATTGTTATAGCAGCTATTCCATCAGTTTACCATGTTGCTACACGGTAAAGACTGATATGCTAATCAGCTGAACTGCAACATGGCTGTGAAATATTGATGCTAAGTAGCTTTGCTATGTGTGGTTTGCAAATCAGGAGAAAGTGGGATTATGGGATGTAACCTTTGTCAGAAGCATTTCAGAGACATGGAGGTAGCAGCCCTTAATATCCTCAAATAAGGCTTACATTTGTAATTGGGAAGATAGCAGGCAAACCCAAGGGAACTGAAACTGTTAACTCATGATAAATACATAGAAAAATCAAAATGGATGAGATGAAGCCTCTATCTAAAATTGTGGCAGTTAGAATTTCTTTTCTTTTGTCATACTAAATCAACTTACTATAACCGGGAGAAAGAAAACCTAAAGTTTGTCAGAGTTCCATTTCTAATCTTGTCTAGAACAGACATAGCCAGAACCAGTGGAAGTGCCCCAAAGTGCGTTGGTTCCAAGAATCAGCAACTTTGTAAGAAAACAGAAGATGATCCAGCAATACTGAGAATAAATCCCACATTTTTGATTACCCATAAGGTTAGGCATAAAACAACACAATCAGTTGTCTTATACATAGCCTGCAGAACTGATAGGCTAATTGCAACTGCACAGAGAAAGAGTGCTGTACACATTAATATCATCTGATCATTTCATAACTGCAATAATTGTATATATTCATTTTTCAGCCTACCTCTAGATATGTCAACCCTCAATTTTTAAGCAAAATACTATGAAAAATATGCTACCTGCAAATAAGCCAACTCTTTAAATTTTTGTATATTTTAATTTTCACAATTACTTTGATTTATTTCAGTATTTTGGTTAAAAAGGACTTAAAGGGACAGCTGTTCTGCAGATGGGCGTATTCCCAAGTCTCTACAGGTACGGTATTTTAAAAATAATATTGCCATATATACTCATGGATAAGCCCATACGTGGATAAGCTGAACCTAATTTTGTATGTGTATTTGGAACCTAAAATGTTTGATTTATCCACAAGTATATAGAATAACCAGATTTAAATCTAGATAGTGGGGCTTGTGTCTTTTTTGTGCTATTTTCATCCAGCTGTTGGTTCACTTCCAAATTGTGTTCTGCCTGAAGAATTATCCTATATGACTCACATAAACAAGGGATCAAGACCTTTTACTCCATTAAGTAGCATTTGAGATAGGGTATTCTCTCTCCTGGAAGACTGCCAGAGTCACATTAATAGTTTTTAGGCTAATGTTATGCACAATTTAGTGTAATTAGATGGAAGAGAATGGTAGGGTCTACAGCCACACTTTATTTTCACTGTGTTAACATTATTCAGCATGCATTTGTCTGATAAGAAATTTTACAACTATTCATTTTTTAATTATTAAGGAAAATATTTAAGCTAGTCTTTTTAGGAATACTTTATGTCACATCAATAACGATCTAGTCCATTTAAATTTTTGATAATAGATGTTAGAGCATGCACTGTCTTATTGTGTGAGGAGTAAACCCAGGAGTAAATACAGTAAATGGTGGTTTATCTTACACTATCTACAATATCACATACCAGGAACAATATACATACACGTGCTAATATAACAGGAGCCAACAAACCACAGTTGCAGCAGGAAACGGAAGAGAAAGAACACATCAGCGGAGCCTTCCCTTTATACAAAGGCTCTTAAAGAGACACAGACCCTGTTGAGTCATTCCCATAATTAAATCTTAAATCTTACATTACATAAGCTGGTTAGCTGTTAAATCAATACCTTGACACTCTTCCCATTTAAAGCTAAACAGCTGTTAACCCAAATGCTTTTACATACTCATTTACACCCCACAGCCTTTTATCCTTCTGTTAATCTTATAAGGGTAAACACCTGATGCACATTCATAGACTCCATTTCTCTGTCCATAGCCTCCTTCCATTTATCCTGCTTACTTTAGGCAATGATAACATCTCTTGATAATTACGGGGTTCATACCTTACACTATACGCTCTAACCCCACTTGCTGAGAACTGATCAGGTGGTATGCCTTTATTGCTATGTTCAGACCTCCTCTGTATTATCTGTTTCTGTGTTTCTGCGACTTCTCTCTTTACCTCAGGTCTATCCTCTTCTATTCCTACTATTTCTGACCTGCTATTCTGTTCTTCCTTCATTGGGCTTTGTGTAGCTTCTCCTTCCTGAGAACTAGCGCTACGTGTTGGCATGAACACCTCGGTGTTAGCATGCACCCTGTCCCAATTGTTTTGTTATGTAAAACTAGCAGACCTTGAAATAACAACCTTCTTTGTTCCATCCGTGAATCTACACTCTTTGGAACCTGGCTCATATCCAACAAACCTAAGTTTCCTGGCCTTTTTCTGTCCTTTCCGGTGCTTTTGGGAATATGCACCTAGGCATAACGGCCAAATGTCCTTAGATGAGCCAATGAAGGTTTTCTTCTATATAACAGGAAATATGGAGTTTCATTTATAGCAACACTCCATACCCTGTTTACTAAATAGTTGGCTGTTTTCATGGCTTCACCCCAGTATGTTTTACTCATTCCTGTATCTTCCAACATTGAGTCTTTCATTGTTTGCAATATGCCATTCCTACATTCAGCCACACCATTGTCTGCTGGCAAATATGGATTCGTATGTCTATGCCTTATGCCTAAGTTCCTCAGCCACTTTTGGAAGTTGTCAGACATGAACTCTGTTCCCCTGTCTGTTTGCAGCTGGCATACTTTATGGCCATAGCTTCACTCTACAAAGTTCACCCATTGCGTGAACTGTTGAAGAACTTCTGTTTTGTTCTTTAATAAATAGCAAAACCGATATCTGGTGTAGTCATCTACTAAGACTAGTACGTACCTAGCTCCTCCTAGAGAGGGTGCCATAGGACCAATTAAATCAGCATGCACTAACTGCAAACTGTTTGTTTGCCTTGAGTTTTTCTTACTTACAGGATACATTCTGGACTTTGACTCCTTACAAATAGCACAATCTAAATATGTGTTGCAATCCTTAATGTGTAGTCCTTCAGCTAGGTCTGACATCCTTTGCAGCACTCTAAAACTTGCATGACCTAACTTCCTGTGTAATAAATGAACACAATTATTATGCGTGGGAGTGTTTGTAAGTGTTCATGCACAACCATCCTGCTTCTTTTCTAACACGTATAAATTATCCAGCTTAACACCTTGTGCACAAATCCTCCCATCTTTCCGAATGGTTATTGATCCTTTGCAAACAGCACTTCATACCCCATATTATCCAAGCTCGAAATACTGAGTAAATTATGGTCTAAATCTGGTACATATAATACATTATCCATTTCTCCTATACCAGTTACATAAACTTTACCTTCCCCTTTAACAGCAGACCATTAGCCAAGCTAACAAATGTTTGTTTAGCTGGTCTTAGGCTTGAAAACATTTGTGGGTCATTTGCAATATTCTGACTCACCCCACTGTCCAACAACCAACTGTTTTTTTCAGTTAATGTTGCTGCCAGGGAAAATATTGGTTGCGTAGTTCTATGATCATGTTTCGCTGCTCCTCTGTTTCTCCTCTCAGGGCAGTGTCTCTGGAGATATTCTGTAGAACCACACATGAAGCAGCGTTTCACCATACAAACGTTCTCGGCTGCTTTACTGGCATCTTTGGACATTGCAGTTTTAGGCCTAGTCTGTGCGTTGTCATCACCTCTCTGCTGCCTTTCCAGCCATTTCTGTTCCTCCTCCAGCAACCGGCCAGTCAAATAACTCAAGGTTAAGTCTTTCTCTTGCATGGACTCTAAACTGGTCACTAGGACATCCCATGAAGTGTCCAATGAACTGAGCACCACATACACCTTCTGTGCCTCATTCCTCTTTCTTCTATCTCTAGGAATGTCTTTCTCATGGACTGCAAATGAGTAGACGTGCTCTCTCTCGGTTTCAGATGGGCCTTATATAGCTTCTTTGTCAGAATTATTTTGCTGCTCACAGTCTCTCTCACATACACACTGCACAAAGCTTCCCAGCACTCTTTAGCAGACTGGGGACCCCTCACATGTATCAGCTGGCTATCCTCCAAACTCAGGATTATGCTGGCCAATCCTTTCCCATTTTTTCTCCAGTCTCCACCATCCAGGGTTGCAGATCGTTCAGCAACTATCATCCACAACTCCTCCCTTCGCAGGTACATCTCCATTTTCAGACACCAGGAGAGGTAGTTTGTCTCATTCAGATAAGATACTAGGACACCTCCTCCCATTATGCTGACGGAGTCCATGTTGCCTGCTACTACCACAAACCACAACCACAAGCCTTAACTCCTCTGGCTCTGGGTCAAGCTCTCATTGGGTTTCTCCTCTCTCTAGGCCCATAACCTGTCAGAGTGTGCACAGTCTTATTGCGCGAGGAGTAAACACAGGAGTAAACACAGTAAACAGTGGTCTATATTAAATGGTGGTTTATCTTACACTATCTACAATATCATGCACCAGGAACAATATACATACATGTGCTAATACAGCAGGTGCCAACAAACCACAGTTACAGCAGGAAGCGGAAGAGAGAGAACACATCAGTGGAGCCTTCCCTTTATACAAAAGCCCTTAAAGAGACACAGACCCTGCTGAGTCATTCCCATCATTACATCTTAAATCTTATATAAGTTGGTTAGCTGTTAAATCAATACCTTGACAATAGAGAACATATAAGATCTTTTCAGACAAAAAATATCATTAATTTCCAACAAGCAAGGTTTTAAACTGTTTGCAGATATGCTCTTTAGTTCTTTTTATCTAAAACAACTGTATCATGGCTCCCATATCACCTTTTATACACAATTCAACCCTATATTTGCTTCTTTCAAAGTTCTTTTCTTACCAATCCTTACCAGATCATATGGCACTTGGGAACATATTCCACTAAATCAATGATCCTATTGGACTGGAACCTGAAAATTGAAATACAATGTATAATCGTTATTTTAGTATGAAGAGCACCATAGATCTCCTAACATAACACATTCAAGTGTCTTATTTCCAGTCTGTTTTGACAGGATATGCTGTCTTCCATGTAATGAAATATTCACTGTGATATGATGAATTCCAAAACTGGTTTAGAGAAAGGCTAACTTTTTGACTTAACTTCTAAATTCCAATTCAATTTAGATCAGATCCTAAATTCTTCTAATGAAATGAATCTGAAATTACTTCAGTTCCTAAGTTTTCAAACCAATATGGGAACTATTATCCTGCAGTTGTTGAATACAACTCCCAGAAACTGTCACATTAGCTGTGCTGCGGCTGCTGAGCTTTGTATCTCAACACTGTTTGGGGAACTACATTACCAACTCCTGGTAAGAATCCTTACCACCATCCATACTTGCAGCTCAACAAACAAGAGCAACATACAAGGTATTAGCCTGCAGTGATAATGCCAACACACACATGCACAATCTAATGAGAATTCTTAATTTTGTTTTTTCATTTATTTGATTAATGTTGCAATTTTCTTCTAAGAAATATATGAATATCCATCTGTCTGTCTATTATGATTTTAAAATAAGCAAGCATTCCTTGTCCATATACAGTATGCAGATAAACAAGCAGATTCTTCTAGCTGCCCAGGAAGCAAACACAAGAAAGTATTCTGCTCCCAGTGCTATATCAGTTGCAGATGTCAAGCTTTTTGTTCATCAATATGAAAAGGGAAGTTCTCACTGACATGTCTCTGATTATATAACCTGACTGATTACTGAAACCAGATAGAGTGACTGCTCCGAAATGATGCTGCTGGAGCAGTTGAGGCTTTTCTTCAACATTATAATTCCAGAAGAAATAGGGCTGAATAGTGGTATTGGTGCTGCCTCAAATTGCTATTAGTTTAAGTTTGTGAGCGTATGCATATTTATCAAAATAGAAGTCTCAGGAAGCATCTATCTATCTATCTATCTATCTATCTATCTATCTATCTATCTATCTATCTATCTATCTATCTATCTATCTATCTATCTATCTATCTAT
>NW_015388273.1:117251-125973 GCF_001527695.2 Protobothrops mucrosquamatus
ATCTATCTATCTATCTATCTATCTATCTATCTATCTATCTATCTATCTATCTATCTATCTATCGTATCTATTTATTTATTTCCCCCCGAAACATAAGACAATTTTCTTCTGAGTAAACATGTATAAGATTGTAATATCAGGCTTCATTCTTATGCATAATGCATATTTTCCTACAAATAATTAGACAAACAGCAGCTTTTACTTTTCTGAATAAGAAGTTAGAAGGAAATCAGTTATCTCTTGACTGCAAGAATGTTAACTGCAAAACTAATTCTGTTAAGTCCTGGAAATGTGCAGATGTAGGCTGTTTCTTTCTGACAGCAGGATGCTGTATGATTACTTACAGTTGATCCAACATACCTATTGCGGCCATTGGGAACATATCAGACCGAAGGGCTGTTAGGTGTGGGCCTTGACAATTTTTAAAAGGGAAGGAATTAGATGTTAGTTAGTTAATTAGTTCTTTATTAGCGCCTTGGCTGATGTCCAGATGGGATACTTGAGAGCAGATTCTGTTTTGAACATATTTCAAAGCACAGATTAACAATTTATGACAGCTATTGATTTGTATTCACTATCAATTATGCACAGCAAGTTATTTTTATGTCGCCTCTCAATGATCAGTGACTTTCACCTATATAGCATCTAAACATTTAAAATAGTTTATTTCTTTAACAAAGACAGATGAAGAATAGTCCAAAGACTATTCAATGACAAATACACTGTATTGAAATAAAACATATCAGATGGTAAGCCTAATTATTACATGTGCAGTTCTTAGGTTGCTTTTTATTGGTACATTTTATTTTAAAATGTGCCATCTTTTCCCATAAGAGGAAAAACCTTACTGTTTTATACTTTATTAATACATATCAAAATAACAATTCAAACATTTTTGTAGCATGTGTCATTTTTATACTTCCCCAGTACATCCTTTTAGAAATTAATGAGGGAAAATTCAGAGATTATTTTTAAAGTTTTCTGTTGCAATTTAAGCAACCCAGTTATATTTAAATAGCTTTAGCCATAGTCTATTTTTTTACTATAACATATTAGGCATATAAATTGGATGCAGTACTTTTCATGGATTACTCCCATCATCATCACATGGTATATGGGTTACAGAAGATTTGATATCTTCTTGAATTTTCAAATGTTGGTGAAAAAGCAACCCCTTTATGAAAAATTCATAATGACAAAATACTTTGGTTAAGGTGTATCTTTTTTTTAATGCAACAGAAAGTTGTATGGACTTTTTAAAAAATACAAAGCCTTTTATCCAGCTGGCCAAATCACGCGTGGCTGCCCCTGTATTATTCAAAGAAAAAAAAAGATGGGATGCTGAGATTATGCGTGGATTTCAAGGGATTAAATGTGGTATGCGGGGAAAATATGTATCCACTCCCCCTTATGAAGACATGCAAGATCACCTGGCTAAGGGAAAAGTTTTCACTAAACTAGACCTGCAGGAAGCTTACTATAGAGTAAGAATTAAGGATGGAAATGAATGGAAAACCACCTTCAATTGCCCACTGGGGAGTTTCCAATTCAAAGTGATGCCCTTTGGACTCCAAGGGGCTCTTGCTTTGTTTATGCAGTTGATAAATGAGGTGCTGCATGACCACCTATATGAAGGGATTCTAGTTTACCTTGACAACATCCTCATCTTTACAGAAATGATGGAGGAACATGTCAGATTAGTTCGCGAAGTGCTCAAAAAATTATTAAAGGAAAACCTTTACACCAAACTATCCAAATGTGAATTCCACTGAACCTGCCTTGACTACCTAGGGCATTGAATTTCAAATGAGGGGATAGAGATGGACCCTGAGAAAGATAAAGCCATCCTGGAATGGCAACCCTCTTGAATTTGCAAGCAATTGCAGAGCTTTTTGGAGTTTGTGAACTTTTACTGGCAGTTCATTCCCTTCTTTGCTGATCACTGAACTGTTAAAAATGGGTAAAGGAAGAGCAAAGCCCTGTCCAAATCAACCTCTAAAACGGACTATGGAATGCCAAGCAGCATTTGAACACCTCTAAAGATTGTTTGCAGGAGAACCAGTCCTCAAACACCCTAACCCTAAGGAACAGTTTACCATCCAAGCGAATGCCAGTGATGTTGCAGTGGGTGCAGTTCTTTTCTAGAAAAACAGCAAGGAGACCTACAACCATGTGCACACACCTCCAGAAAACTCACTGACACAAAGAGGCAGTGGGCTTTATGGGAGAAAAAAAGTGTTTGCCATTCATTGGGCATTACTAACCTGGCACCATTTTCTAGAGGGGAGTAAAATACCATTTGAAATGTGGACTGACCATAAAAACCCTGAGGCACTTAGAATCCCTTGGAAATTATCCTCTAAGCAGGTGCAATGGGCATAATATTTCAATCGCTTTAACTTCACTTTAAAGTACATTCCTGGAGGGAAGAACTTCCTAGCTGATGCCTTGTCCAGAATACCACAACACAAGAGCAATCGCGAGAAAGTAGTCAATGCTATGATCCCCTCATCTCAAGTGACCACTAGACATCAAGCTCAAAAACAATCTGCAGATCCTGACAGAGGCTTGACCCAGAAATTTAGAACTGAACTGAAATCCATTACCTGGTTCAGAGACAACAGGCATCTGTTGACATATAGAGATGAGTCCCGTTGGGAGAAGGGCGGGATATAAATCAAAATAAATAAATAAATAAATAAATAAATAAATGAATTAGCATGGAAAGGTTCCAAATTGTACCTTCCTAGAACCCTCAGGATCCAAGACCTGCAACAAAGCTATGATGGCAAGCAAGCTGGTCACTTTGGGTTCCTAAAGACTTTACACCTACTAAGAAGGCAGTTCTGGTGGCCAGGAATGAAAAAAGACATTGAGAGCTATCTAAAGAGCTGTGCGATCTGTACCGCTATGAAAAAAAGACTGGGAAAAACCCCTGGACTCTTGCAACAGGTAGCAGAGCCATCCTAACCCTGGGAGGAGATCATAATGGACTTTATCGTACTGCTTCCTGAAAATAGCAGAAATACTATAATCTGGACTGTTATTGACCTTTTCTCTAAGCAAGCTCACTTTATAGCCTGCCTTGTCTTCCCTCTGCCCAGACACTGGCCAAAAACTATTTTAAAAACACATCTACCGACTCCATGGAGCACCAAGAAGAATCATGTTAGACAGGGGCCCAATTCACAGCTAAATTCTGGAAGAGGTTTGTAAAACTGATCAGATCCAGACTTCCGGTTTACCATCGGCGCCTGCGGATGCATGGAGGTGAACTCCATTTTCAGTGTCCGATTTCATCCCACTGGAGGACCCTGGAAAGGGTTGAAAGTCACCCTGTAGGAGCGATGAGCGAGGATGGTATCCCTGCTTGACCGCAGGAGGGTGGCAGCCCTTCCGCTTGATCTGGGGCAGCTCATATGGCTCGTCATTAAGCTGCTAACAGCTGAAGTCAAAATTACTAACAAGCACCCTTAAAGCAACATGGATGAAACTGGGTAAGATCTGATCTTCTCTTTAAGACTCTAAATATCTTTCCTGCAAAAGCTGCCCTAAGTATTTTTCCCCCTGTGAGGAGAGAGAGAAGGGAATTCCTGCCCCACCCTCTAAGAACAGTGGCGACTGACTACCCAAGGAAAACAAAGCAATTATAAAAACAACTTTAATCTAATTGGATGCATATACTTTTGAAATTTGGGGACTAAAAGGTTTTCCTAAAAGTTTTCTTATTTGTATTTCTACTGGATACACTGATTTTTATCTAAAAAGAAAAGAAATAAACTTTGAAAAACTATTATAGAAATGGGGGACTTAAAAAGTTTTAAACGGCATCGGTGACATCTTGTGGTGAAGTTTGGTATTACAACTTGTTATTGCCTAAAAGAGACTTGGCTTGAAGCCCAGACTTCAGATAAACCTCTTTCGACCTTGACAGATACCACCTGTGAGAAACTCAGCTGTAAAGAGAACTTCTGGGTGGCATAACTGGCCTGCTTGAACTATGAATGTAAACCTTTACTGACTTTCAGAGTTATATGTGGGGAATTGCTTTCCTATCTCTTTATTTGAGGAACATTGGTTATTATATGAGATGATGAAATACCTTGGACTATAAAATCTTACTTGACAAACAACTTCTACTATAAAGATTATCTATAAACACGTGAAATAGAGGTCCCATACCTAGTTATAAAATTATTTTTAACATCTGAGTTTAACTTAACACATTATTAAGAGAATATGGATGAAGACCAGGAAAAGATCCTTTTCATGTTGAAAGCAATGCATGAAACCATTCTTTCAGCTTGTGACAAAATAAGACCCAACATAAAAGAACAAGATGCCAGCTTAGATAAACAAACCCAAATTTTGACTACAACCAAAGAACTAACAACGCAGAAGATAACAGAAGAAGTGGAACAATCAAATACTAAGTCAGAGGACTCACTTGACCAACAAATACAGTTAATGGAAAATCCAGAAAAGGGAGTGACAACACTGAAAATGGAAAAGACTTTCTATATAAATCAGAAGAAATTTGAAAAAGAAGAAGAACAGATTGAATGGAAGATAAATATTTCAGGACAACCATGGGGAATTGGAATAATAGGGAGACGATTTAATGAATACAAATGGGCTAGCCCTTCCCAAAAAATGGCAAATAAATGGTCTCTCATATTTCAAATAATATATATAATAATAGAGGGAGATCTATTTGATGATCTAAAAGCACTGACATGGAAGGCTAGTTCGCAAAGGAAGAAAGCCAGAATAAGGCTGAAGAAAATTGGGGTTTTGATTTATTAAGGGGATTTCATATTACTAATTAGAGGGTTAAAGGGAGAAGTTGAGATAAGGGGAATTTTGCTCATTAAATTTAAAATATTTGGAAATTAGTTGAAAATAAGGATTTTATTTGTTTAATATTTAAAAATTAAACCCAAAAGAAAAAATATATGAATATGTTTGATTTATTGATTAACCCAGACAATATATGTAATGGTTTTGATTTATTAAAGGGTATATTGTATTATTAATTAGATGATTTAATATGGTGGGAAATAGATAACTTTTAGGAAATTGAACAAGGCTATATTCAAATAGATAAGATGTGTATTTTGAATATTAGATTCTGTTATGAATTGAGATAAGGGAAACTTTGGTTACCTAAAGCCTGGAAATTATAAATATCAAATGTTAAATTTAAATATTGATGGGAAACTAAAAATTGGGAAAAATCAATAACAGGACATTGATTGTCTATAAAGATTGAATGTTAAAGTAATTAAGATATGTATAAGCTAAAAATTTATTGATAAATGTAAAAATGATGTTTTTACTTAGTTGATATTCTTGTGGAAAACGAAAGAACTCTTACGAATTCCAGAGGGGTTAGCAGAGAAGTTTATTTGCGCAGGTTCAGAAGCACAATGGAGACAGGCAATTCTGAACAAAGAGGGCGGGATTAAACTTCAGTTTTATACTATCCTTCTTTTAGGAACAAAGGACTACACATGGTAATACACATTGTAATACATTAGGATCGTTTCTCACGGGCATACAATGGTAGGTTTTGCTACATACAAAGTATCCATGTGCAATGCGCATTTGGTTAGTCACATATTACTGACACAGAACTTTCCCAGTGAATTTTCCCAGTGATTATGCATTACATCATTATTCTAGCAATTATGCAGACAAATAATTATTCTAGTAATTGTTCATTTTACTACATTATTCCCTTCTTTGGAAGTTTTCTCGCTTAAACTTCCATTATTCGTCCTCCAATTCAGGATCTTTAGAGGGCAACACTTTATATTCCCATAAAGCTAACATTGTTTCATGTTTTGCAGTTAATTGGGCTGTACTTTCTGAGATTCTTCAAATCATTGCTATAACACAAGGGAGTAAGCAGGGAATCAAAATACATCCTAGAATTAACAAGATTGCTATAACAAGCACAATAAAATCCCTTCACTATGATGGTTTGTAGGCCTGGTAACTTTGGCCACCATCCTGAAAATATGTCTTCTAAATTAAATCCATTCCAGGTTTGTACCGGAACGTGAGCTAATTTGACCATTCTGTCTGTTATGTCTTTCCAAACAAGGTGTGCTCCATCTCCTTTGGGTCTTGGGTATGCCACTTAATACATGACCACCACTTACATTTGACCGTGGAGACTGCACACCCATCTGGTGGGCACAAATACTTATGGTTAGGGATATAGTTGTGGATTCGATTGATCCCTCCACAACCATACATTACTGCCCAATAATTAGCTGCTTTACAAACATCAAAGGTAACGCTAAAACTGGAGTGTGGGTTGGATTTCCATTGAGAGATTCCTAATAGTGCTAAGGACCAGGCACTATGTGTTCGGATTTGTAAGGCCCAACTATCAGGATCAGGCTTTGGGTTATAACACTGATCTTGGGCTCCTTTTCTACAAACTTTATATGTAGTTCTATTGTATGTACAGGTGTTAGGTGAGCTATCTTGGCACCCTTCTGGTTTCATTGTATAATAAATCAAAGTCTTAGTTATCTGGCTTCCTTGTTTTGTTATCTTGATGCAGTTTTGACAATATTTATTTCCCTGTGTTTGTGTCCTTTCTTTGTGTGTACTCAATAGTTTTCTGTTAGCGGGTTTCTGCAGTATGACCTCTTGTGTAGCCATTGCACTGATTTGTGTAGGAATGTGTGTGTATATTCCCCATATTAAATAACCAACAGGTATTATGATCTGTAGAATCCTCATGTCTTCCACCGTGCGTAGAGAGACAGCTTCCGGAGTGTCTCAGCAAGGTCTGATGTTCACACCCTGTGTTGAGAACCCATTGCCGGTAGGGTTCGACAGGTGTATTTCTTATAAATTTCAGCACTAAAGGTTTGTCAGTTTTATTCATCTTGTAAGTTACTGGATCAGCAGGTGCAGCTGTTTTCAATCTGGTCCAATGGATCCAGGACTTTCCTTCCAAGGTTTTCACTGCCAATGGAGAACACATGACAACAGTATACGGTCCTTTCCATCTTGGGCTTAAAGGATCTGATTTCCAATGTTTCACCCATACTCTATCTCCTGGTTTGAACCCATGTGTTGCCGTGACCACTGGAGGGGGTTGTTGTTCCATCATATAATGGCGCAAATTTGAAACAGCTAAATTATGAAGCTGTATCTGGTGTAACAATTTCTGTTGGTCTATTCCCCCCTTATGGGCCAAGTCCGGCCAGCCCTGACTGTCAGGTTTAAATAGACAAGGGGGATGGCCAAACATGAGCTCATAAGGACTAAGTTGCAACTTAGTGTGGAGGGCCAGTCTGATTGCATACAAAACCATAGGCAAAACCTCTGGCCAGTGGAGATGAGTTTCCAAACAAAATTTAGTAATAAGGCTTTTAATTGTGCAAGTAGCCCTTTCCACTTTTCCAGCTGATTGAGGGCGAAAAGCACAATGAAATCTCCACTTAATTCCTAATGCTTGGGCTAGAGCCTTGTTAATCTGATGTACAAACTCAGGACCATTATCTGATGAAATCTTAGAAGGGCAACCAAATCTAGGAATAATTTCCTTAAGAAAGATTCTGGCAACCTGTATAGCTTTCTTATTTGCAGTAGGAAAGGCCTCAATCCAACCTGAATAGGTATCAATTATAACTAGCAGGGCTACATATTTCTTACTCCTAGGCATATCAGTAAAGTCAACAATGACATAGTCCATTGGGAAATAAGCGATTGGTTGTTGACCAGATGGTACTATTGGTCCTTGGCGAGCATTGGTTTGAGCACAAATGGAACATTGAGAACATACTTGTGCTGTCAGTGAAGAAGCAAAAGGAAGATAGAAAAATCTTTCAAGCTGCTATAATAATGCAGTTTTTCCCAAATGATGTTGTTTATGAGCCTGAAAAATAAGTGGGCGGGCAAGTGCAAGAGGAATAGCAATGCTTCCATCGGGAAGGGTGTACCAGCCTTTAATTAGTTCGGTTTGTACATCCTGCTTTAACTTTTGGCTTTCCTCTTTAGTATATGTAGGATCAAGTTTTTCCAAGTAAGTGTCTAAATACATGAACCTGGTGATATCGGACTGTGGGGGGGGGGGCTTCTAAAGCTGCTCTTTTGGCTTCTTTGTCTGCCTTCCTATTCCCCTGGGTAATAAGGCTTGAGTCTTTTTGATGTCCAGGACAGTGGATGATTGCAACTTTAGATGGTAATTGAGCTGCCTTAATAAGTCTTTTAATCAAGGTGGCATATTGGATAATCTTGCCTGTGGAGTCCAAATATCCCCTTTCTTTGTAGATGGCTGCATGTGCATGGATTGTTAAAAATGCATATTTGCTGTCTGTATACACATTTAAAATCATTCCTGCAGCTATTTCCAATGCTCATGTTAGAGCATATAATTCTGAAAATTGTGCACTTGCTTGGCTGGGTAGTTGTGCTGACTCTACAGTTGCAGTTTGAGAAACAATTGCATACCCAGAGTATCTAATGCCCTGATCCATAAAGCTAGATCCATCAGTAAACCACTCAAAGTCTGGATTCTGCCATGGTTGGTCAGTAAGGTCAGGTCTGCAAGAATATTGTAGTTCTAGTGTTTGCATGCAGTTATGCACTGGCATAGTTGAATCTGGTATTGGCATAAGAGTTGCTGGATTGAGAGTAGTGCATTGTTTCAGTGTAATTTGTGGATTTTCTAATAAAAGAGCTTGTATTTTATGCA
>NW_015388273.1:126073-138377 GCF_001527695.2 Protobothrops mucrosquamatus
TTTATTATCAATAATTGTCTGCAGGGCATGACTAGTACAAACAGCCACTGGAGCAGAAAAGGTTAATGTATTTGCTGCCTGTAGTAAAAGCATGACTGCTGCTAGGATTTTTAAACATTGTGGCCACCCTTGTGCTGCCATATCTAATTGCTTTGACAGATAAGCAACTGGGCGATTCCAAATTCCTTGCTTTTGGGTAAGGACTCCAAGAGCCACATTCTGTCTCACATCAACATAAAGTAAAAATGTCTTGGTTATATCAGGTAGTCCTAGGGCTGGAGCTGTAGTTAAGGCTTGTTGAAGTGTTTTCATTGCTAGGGTTTGTTCCCGTTTCCATAAAAGAGGTTCCTTTTCTGGACCTCTTAAAACTTGGTACAATGGTTTAGCTGTGAGAGCAAAATTAGGAATCCAAATCCTACAGAAGCCTGTAATTCCCAGAAAGGCTCTAACTTCCTGTTTTGTTTGGGGGATGGGGATCTGTAACACAGCTTGCTTTCTCTGGGGGCCTAGAGCCCTCTGTCCTTGGGACAGTTCATAGCCTAAATACATTACAGTCTTTTGGACTAGTTGTGCTTTCTTTTTGGACGGTCTGTAGCCACAGTCTTGTAATATTTGGAGCAGTCTTGCTGTGTTTTCAAAACAATCCTCCCTGTTTTGTCCAGTTATTAGAGCATCATTCACAATAAACATCCCCAAAAGCCTAGAGAGCCTCTGTATAATAGAGTAGAAGATTAAGGGAACACTAATGTGTATCTATGCTTGTTATTTTCCAGAAACGTCTTTCTCTCTAGGGGAGTTCGACTGTCAACTTTTGAAATGAACCTGGCTGAAGCCATCTTTGTCGTTCTCAGTTGCCACATAGGCTGGGAGAGGGGGGAAAGAAAGTGAAGGTATTTCTAGACATAACACGGAGCAATCCCATGGGAACCATGGTCATCCTCACAGGTGTTGGAAATCAGAGAGAAGGAGTGTCATGTAGCCTGCCAATTGCTCTCATTGGGTAGCGGGATCATTGGCATGATAGGGAGGAGGGAAGCATTACATTTAGCTACATTGAATCCATGTGAGAATTTTAGAGTTCATTTCACTTTTGACTGTGCCGATATTATGTATCCAATAAACATGTTCTTCAAGCCTCAAAGTTCTGATTTGTTTCAGTTCATTAGTTGGAAACATGACAATTATTTTTACAAGCATTCTGAGTAGGGTCTAGGACCTTTAGGCTCCCATCATTGGCTGCACCCACTTCACCTCCAGCCACCCTCCTCAGCCCATTCACAGCCAGCTTTCCTCCTCCCCTGGCCCTTCCTTGGCCATTCTCCCTGGGCAATGGGCCCCTGGCCCTCCACCCTTCGCCCTTTTGCCTAGCCCATTCACCCAGACACCGTTTGTCCTGGGTGTTTCACTCTACAGGACAAGAAGCCACCAGCCAATCGGGTGGCAGGTGGCAATGATGGTGTTGGGAAGAGCAAGCAAGGGTACTATGAGGGGGATGTGATTAGTGACAGATTATGGGAGAGAGCAAGATCTTCAGGGAGGGTGGCAGGCCATTGGATGTAATTGCAGCTGCTGGGCCTGCCTGGGGAGGTCAATCATTGGTGATGCATGGGGGGGCATTCGGCATCAGACTGGCAAAATCAGTTATGGGGTGGCAGCCAAACTGCCCATTAGGCATCAGGCCGAAGTCCAGATGCAGAGGCAACAGGGAGGGGAGGTGAAAATAGGAATCTGCTATGGACAATGGGCAGGCAGCATTGGGTGTGGGCTTCCCCTTTTGACCTCTCCGCACTGCCATTGCCTCTGCCCCTGGACTCTGGCATAAAATCGAAATGGCAGTTTGGCTGCTGCCCCCTCCCACCCCACACAGGATACTGCCAGCCTGATGCAAACTGGCAGTTTGGCTGCTGTCCCCACTGTGTGCCAGCACCGTTCGACCCCCCAGGTACCCCAGGTACTCCCAGAAGCAGCGCACAAGCAGCATTTGCCCTCCCCTGAAGGCATTTGCTGTCCCCATAACCTGTCATTAATCACAGCCCCCTCATGGCCCCCTCACTCTCCCTTCCCAGCACCATTGTTGTCGCCTGCACCCGATTGGCTGGTGGCTTCTTGTTCCATGGAGTGATACACCTGGGAAAAATGCTGTCTGGGTGAATGAGCCAGGCTGAAGGGTGAGGGGTGGAGGACCAGGGGCCCATTGCCCAGGGAGAATGACTGGGGGAGGGCCAGTGGAAGAGGAAAGCTGGCTGTGAATGAGTTGAGGTGGGTGGCTGGAGACGAAATGGGCGCAGCCAATGGTGGGAGCCTAAAGGTCTCATTCCATTCTGAGTATCCTCCTCCCAGATAAGCACAACTTGTCATCCAACTTATAAATACATAGGAAGCATGTTAATGGCAAGGATACTACACAACATTTTTTTCCAATGAATGAAAACTAGCAGAAGCTTGACTATTATAACATATTGTGCATTGAGCTATTCTTGGAAAGTGTGCAATGTGAGATCACATGATGAATGTACCAAACAATCTATATGGGTTACCAATTGCACCTGGACAAACTTTCAGGGTTTGTATTGATTGAAGTTTTAGAATTTGATTATCTGAGGTACCATCAGTGTTATGGTTAATTTTATTAAGATCAAAATGCTATTAAAGGCCAAAGAATCTTTACTGAAGGTGACCCTACTGTCAGAAACCTATGTGTCTATAACATATAGAGGGGAACCTTATCTTGCATCAAATCCTTCTAGAACTGCATCTGGCCTTGGCTGGCATTTAATTGTAAAGACAACGCTCTAAATTTTTAATTCATTGTTAATAATAACCTTATGTTTCTGGATTCTGTTTCTTTCTGATTTTACCATCATGGCTAGCAGCCAATGTGCCATTTATCATATTAGCCTTCATAAATTTGTCTAATATACCTTTAAAGTCATCCTAGCTATCAGTGCACTGAGTAAAAAATATTTCCTTTGGTGTGGTGGAACCCAACAAATGTATTATAGATGAAAATGAGCCATGCAGTATATGGCTGGAAATTGCAAGGAATTTTTTTTTAGAAAGTATTCTCCAGTATATCCCAAATAGAGGAAGCAGCTGAGTAGTGGCTCAGAATGTGGTTAGCTCCTCCATCTAAATACATCTAAATTAATCTAAATTCATACTTCCTATAGTCATGTGTTGCAAAAAAGGCCTAGATATAACTTTTTCTACATCTGTAATGGTTATTTGATTTTTTTTCAAGTACGTTCTGGAACTCCTAGTCTGTGAGTCATGACCAGAATTTATAAGTCATGTATGGAGAAGGAGAAAATGAGATATATACTAGATAAATAGAGAAAAGACTAACTGTAGGAAAAATTCATGCTGCTTTGGGCCTGATTTTGTTTTTGGAGATTCAGCGGCTTCTATGGAAAGAAAGAAAGTAGAAAACCAGAGCAATACTTGGTTCTAGAAGGCATTTTGGCAGATGATCTTTGAAATGAGATGTTGTCTTCAAGTAGCCTGGATTTTGCAACCCAAACTAAATAATACAGCCATAATATAGACTGTGATATGTTGGTGAAAAAAGTTCAGAGGTAGCCTAACCTTATATGCTATATGGGTTGTCTTCTTGGAAATATATTCTGACTTATCTTCTGAATCCCAGCTGACCTAAAGATATGTACACAAGGAGTCACTCATCTATAATCCTTACCTTTCTATTTTACATTCTAATGATAATTTTCAGCCTGGGGGCTTCCCTTACATTTTTTTTTCAGCATCCAAGAACTGAAGGGAGTGGCTCGTAGTGCAGTGGCATCATTGAGTGGGTGAAACCATGGGGGTAGGGGGAATTGTTTGAAAGAGCAAAATGAATAAAGCAGAATTTTCCATCTAGATTTATCTCAGTTGGGAAACTGACAATCCCTATACCAATATTCCTGGTTTCATATTTAATGATTTTGTAACAGTGTTATCAATCTTCATTCCAATGGTATTCATGAAATATTTATTGTGTGAAATTTATTTGCTTAATCAGCTATTCCTGTACATTTAAATAGTTAGGGTTTGTTGCTCACTTTTAAAAAAGTCAGCAGAACTGTCTGGCTTATAATACCAAACATTTTTCCTGCTGTTATTGTTTGATTCTGCCAGCTGGTGATTTGGCAATCAAGTCACCTTTATTAACTCTCTCTGGTGTGAATCATCTGTGGTTTACAATTGTATAGATTTGCCATGGCGGCTGTATATTTATTCCCACTGAAGATTGCTGTTGATTGAAAATATGAAATTTAGCATTGAGTAGATCTAACTCCACAGACAATGGTTAATCCTAGACTATGGTCTGCATTACCTACATGAGAGCTACTAGCATGGAATGGACTGCAGTTCACAACAACTGGAAACAATATATTCAAAAAATGACTGGCTCATCTTATTAAAAGGGCTTTAAACTAAAAATGAGGGGGCAACCTTTACAACTTATAGAACCAGGGCTTTTTTTCAGCCGGAACGCGGCGGAACCGCGTTCCGGCACCTTTTTCCGGGCCGGCCGCACCGGAAATAGCCCCTCCCACACCAGAAATAGCCCCTCCCAAATTTTACTTGCATTCCTGTTCTCTAAAGGGGTGGTCCTAGGGTTTGATGAGGGCGTGGCCAGGTTTGAGTTCCGCCACCTTTTCTCCGAGAAAAAAAGCCCTGTATAGAACCTAATTCCAAGCAAAAACCATTAGATAACCAATCACATAAAGAGGAAGGGAATAAAGAGAAAAAAGAAATAAAATAAAAACATAATGAAATAGAGAGTGATGGAAAGGCTGTAAATCCCAGTTACAAAGCAGGAGATATAAGAAACATACCCAAGACCAATAAAGAACTCAAATGCCTATACAGTGAGGCTCAAAGTTCAGGGAAAAAAACAGGGTGAACTTGAAGTATTGCTGAGACTTAGTGGGATGAAATTCATGATGGAAGGATACAAACTATTCAAAAGAAACAGACCTAACAAAAGAGAAGGTGGAGCTCCATTATATATAAAAGATCATTATATCTCTACAGAAATCCACAAAACCAAGGATGAAAGCCTCCTAGAATTCATATGGGTCAATATAAAAGGGGAAAAATGACATTGCTATAGGTGTATATTACAGATCAAAGCAGAAGAAATAGATGAATTTTTTACTAATCAAGTAACAAATGTATGTAGGAAACAAACCACGGTAGTAATGGGAGACTTTAGCTACCCTGATAGCCACTGGGAGACAAACTCTGCAGCAAATGGGAGATTGAAGAGATTCCTAACCAACTTACCTGACAACTTTGTCATCTAAAAGGTAGAGGAGGGAACTAGAGGAATAATTATACTGGACCTAATTCTCACTAATAGAGAAGAAGTGATGGAATTGAAGTTGCTGGAACTCGGATGAGAATGATCACGTCATACTGGAATTCAATATAATGCAAAAACGAGCAATAGAATATAATCCAACCAGTGTCTTAAACTTTAAAAGAGCTGATTTTAACAAACTCAGAGCGTAAGCAAAATTTCACGGATAAAAATTCTAAAGAGGAAAACAATTCAAGAAGTGTAGGAAACACTGAAAAATATTATTATAAAAGCCCAGTCCAACACAATACCACTAAAAAAGAAAAACAAGAAATCCAAGAAGAAACCAGCATGGTTACACAAAGATTTCTCTGATAAACTGAAGGACAAAAAGGACAAGTACAAAAAATGTAAAGAGGGACACATAACTAAGGCAGAATATCAGCAGATAGCCCAAATCTGCAAAGATGAGGACAGAAAAGCAAAGGTTCAAAATGAACAAAGTCTTACAACAAAAGTGAAAGATAATTAAAAAAAGTTTCTTTCAAGATATAAATTATAACAGAGATGAAATTATAGTGTTGAAGCCACAGGAACCTTGGAGGGGGAGTGATCATGCAATATTGGAATTCAACATTATGCAAGCTCAAGCAATAAAACATAGGCAAACTAGAATCTTGGACTTTAAGAGAGCTAATTTCAACAAACTTAGAGAGAGCTTGGGAAGGATTCCATACAAGAGAATCCTCAAGGGGAAAACAACTCAAGAAGCTTGGGAAATTTTGAAAAGTGTGATTATAAAAGCCCAGTCTAGCACAATACCAACAAAGAAGAAAAATAACTGCTCTCAAAAGAAACCAGCATGGCTGCATAAAGAACTCTCTGATAAATTGAAAGACAAAAAGGACAAGTATAACAAGTGGAAAGAGGGGCACATAACTAATACAGAATATCAGCAAATAGCCCAAGCCTGCAAAGATGAAGTGAGGAAAGCTAAGGCTCAAAATGAACTAAGGCTTGCAACAAAAATTAAAAATAATAAAAAAGCTTCTTTCAATATGTAAAAAACGAGAAAAAAGTTAAGGAAATGATTGGTCCATTAGTGGGGAAAAGTGGCAAGAAGGTGACAAGTAACAGGGAGAAAGCAGAACTACATAACTTGTTTTTTGCAATCTGTCTTTACACAAAGGGAAAAAACAGACCAACATATCAAAAACAGTACCATAAAAAACAGATTAGAAACACAAGTTAGGATAGGCAAGAAAATGGTAAGTGAGCACCTGTCCACCCTAGATGAGTTCAAATCAGCAGGACCAGATGGATTACACCCTAAGGTGCTAAAGGAACTTGCAGATATGATCTCAGAACCACTGAACTATATCTTTCAATGATCCTGAAGCACTGGGGAACTACCAGAGGACTGGAAAAGAGCTGATGTAGTTGCCATCTTCAAAAAAGGAAAAAAGTGGAAACTGAAATAGTGGAAATACTCCTTGGAGAAGGCCTATGGACTATCAACTTTGAATAGTAGGTCTTGGTGGATTACAAACTTTGACTGAGGGACAATTTTGGACTCTGAACAATCATCCTTGAAAGTGAGCCCTTCCTACAGAAGTGGATCATAAATTTTTTTTAATTATTTTTTTTCCTTTTTTTTGCTCTTACCTTTTTTTTGCTGAGAGAGCCTATTGGGCTAGAGACTACAGATAAGAACTACAAGAGTTGTTTAAGATAATTTTAAAAGATATATTGTGTTGAACATAATACTAATGGTTTGGTTTAAGGCAGGTATTGGGAAAAAGTATTAGATTTTGATAAAAGATTTGGGGAGTAGAAATAAAATGAGTGTTCTGAATTTAATCAAAACTGGTAAGAAAGCATTCTCAGCTCCATCCTCTACCTCTGCAAGCCCGGTGTATCAGAGATCAATTGAAGCAATGCTTCAACAAGAAAAAGCTAATAAGTTCCATAAGAAGATGCAAGCGATTCAAGAGGCAATTTCCTCCCATAAGGAAGATACAAGGAAAAATCATGAGGAGACGAAAGATAACCTTGATAAAGTGAGAAAACTTTAAACAGATGGTCACAAAAAATGAACAAAGAATTCAAAAAGTAGAAGACAAGTCAGTAGAGACTGACCAAAAGTTGGAAGAACTAAAAGATGAAAACCAGAAGCTGATGCAGATCAACAGAGAATTGGAAGATTCAATGGCAGTCATGGAAATGGAAAAGGCGTCTTACTTCCTAAGATTCCAAAACATAATAGAGGATAAGGAAGAGGATCTCACAGATCTGATAATGGAGCTATTGGCTGAAGCACTGGAAATTGGGAAACAGGAAATGGAAGGAGAGTTAGACTAGATATTTTAAGTCAATTCAAGCTATGTGCGAAGAAATAAAGTCCCTAGAGAAGTACATGTTAGATTCATTAAAAGATCTATAAGGGATGAGATTCTGAGAAGAGTGAGAGATGACTCTCTGCGATATAAAGAAAAAGAAATTGTAGCCCTGAAGCAGATTCCCAGGAGAATAAGAGACGCACGAAGAGAATATCAACGTTTAATTAGAAAATTAATTTAAAAAGGAGTGAATTTTAGATGGCTGATTCCAGAAGGGATCCTAATTAACCGGGATGCAAAAAGATACAGATTGGACATGCCACGTAAGGCATTGGAGTTTTATGATGACCATAAAACATTTATGGAAGGGGAAAGTCTGGAATTTCATACACAGAGAGAAACAAGAGACAGGAAGAAACAGTAACAGAAGGAGCAGCCAAGCCAAGGGAGGAAGAAGAAACTGAAAATACAAATACAGAAAAAGGGGTAAGAGCAAAAGAACAGAGACAGATAAGAATAACTAGAAGATTAAGACCTAATATAATTGAAGGAAATGGAGAAGAAAAATGGGATTCTTTCAATAAATATAAATGGCTTGAACTCCCCTACAAAAAGGAATTTTTTTACACAATTACAAAGATTAAAAATGGACATAATCTGTCTCCAAGAAACACATATTAAGAGAAGAATTCTATCAAAAACTACATTAAAATAGTGGAACTGGAATAACAAAACATTTGTCTAATGGAAGACTTTAATGCAATAGTAGACAGAACACTGGACTACAAAAGTAGTAAAATAAGGAAAAATGAAAGAATATACTACCTAAAACTTTCTTTAAAATGGCAGAAGAAATCTGTATTCAGGACATGGAGAGAAAAGAACCCAAAAAAAACCACAATATACATTTTATTCAAACAGACACAAATCATGGTCCAGAACTGATATGATATGGCTATCTCCTGAACTAAGCATGATTATACAAGAGATCGAGATAGAACCAAATATATGGGGAGATCACAACCCAATAAAGATGACTTGTAGAGGAACCAAGAAAAAATTAAGATGGTCCCCGAACAAATCCTTATTGAAAGAGAAAGAATTTATACAAATAGCAACAAAGGAAATGGAATTCTTTTTTTAAAATAAATTTAAAAAAGAGACATCGCTTCAAAATGTGTGGGACACAGCTAAAGCATATTTCAGAGGGTTGACTACAACCTACATGGCAAAAAAGAATAAAGAAAAAACAACAACAATTAAAGTTAAAGGAAGAATTTGTGAAATTAGAATCAGAACTACAAATAGATCCACAAAAGAAAATACTTAAAAAACAAATGGAAATAATAAAACATAAAATAAACCTAGCAGAGACCCAAAAAATGGTGCAACAAATTAAAAGGGCCAAACAGAATTTTTTGAAAATGCTAATAAACTGGGGAGGTGACTAGCATACAAATTGAAAAAAGAAAGAGAGAAAAAAATTGATAAATAAACTGCAAGATTCAAAATTTACAGCTCCAAAATGATATAATTAAAACAATAATCAAAGACTTTTATGAGACACTTTATGATACAGAGGAAACTTCTCAAGAAAGCAATATATATAAAAAAGTGGATTTACCAAAAAAACCCAGAAAATATACAGAACATTTTAAATGAAAAAATATCAGTGGTGGAGGTGACAGAGGCTATAAAAAGACAAAAAAAAAGAGAGATAAGATTCCAGGTCCAGACAGGTTACCTGCAGAGCTTTATAAATGTCTACAAGACACACCAAGTCCAATAATGAAAGAACTGTGTAATGAAGTATTTTTAGAGGCTAAAATACCAAATACATGGACAGAATCTAACATCACTTTAATACCTAAAGAAAACTCAGACCTGACACAAATAAAGAATTAAAGACCAATATCTCTATTAAATGTGGATTACAAAACTTTTGCCTCAATAATAGCAGAAAGATTAAAGAAATTTTTGACTGAATTTATACATACAGACCAAAATGGATTCCTACCTAAAAGACAAACAAAAAATAACTTAAGAATGATCTTAGACATTTTGGAATACTATGAAATCCACCCAGGGAAGCAGATGGCGTTAATATTTCTAGATGCACAGAAGGCTTTTGACAACGTAAATTGGCAATTTATGATTCAACAATTAGTTGAAATGGATTTTGGAGAAAACTTCATAAATATAATCAAAACAATTTATTATAGACAAACAGCTGAAGTAATTCTAAATAGAGATTTTACAGAAAACTTCAATATTAAAAAAGGCACGAGACAAGGATGTCCATTATCCCCATTATTATTTATACTAACACTGGAGGTACTAAACAGAAACATTAGGCAAGACACAGAAATTAAAGGATTGGAGATAAAAGATGAAAAATACAAATTACAAGCATTTGCAGACGATCTGGTCTTTATACTAGAAGAACCGCTTGAGACAAGCCTTAAGATTATGAAAAAGATAGAAGAATTTGGAGAAGTGACAGGTCTGAAAATAAATAGAGAAAAGACCAAAGTGTTAACTAAAAAGAAGAGCAACTAAGATGATTAAAGGCCTGCAGACTAAAACATATGAAGAACGGTTGCAGGATTTGGGTATGGCCAGTCTAGAGAAAAGAAGGACTAGGCGGGACATGATAGCAGTGTTCCAGTATTTGAGAGGATGCCACAAAGAGGAGGATGGTCAACTTATTTTCTAAAGCACTAGAGGGCAGGACAAGAAACAATGGTTGGAAACTAAACAAAGAGAGAAGCAACCTGGAATTAAGGAGAAACTTCCTAACAGTGAGGACAATTAACTAATCGGAACAGCTTGCCATCATAAATTGTGGGTGCTTCATCACTGGAGGTTTTAAAGAAGAGACTATACAGTCACTTATCTGAAATGGTATAAGATCTTTTGCTTAAGCAGGGGGCTGGTCTAGAAGAACTCTAAGGTCCTTTCCAGCTCAATTTTGAGGGAGAGGTGAGACAGGAAAGGGAAACATCAGTTCAGGCTGTGGAAAGAAAGGCAATGTACCCTAAAGGAAAGCGGGTCAATACTAGAGAGGATTTAGACAATGGCCAAAACGAAGGGAAACATGATGAGGATAGACCTAAAGAAATTAAAGAGGCCAGACCGACAAGATTGATAGTGGAAAAAGAAAAGGATTTACAACCTCAAGAGTCTAGGCCGCCAATAATAACTAGATCTAAACATAGATAAGGAGGGGAAAAAAGGTGTTGAATCCATATCCATCAATGTTAATGGTCNGAAAAAGAATTAGAAGTACAATACCTGATACATTCTTAAAAATGGCTAATGAGCTTAATATTCAGGATATTTGGAGAGAGAGGAACCCAGGGAAACAACAGTTTACATTTTACTCTGGACGGCACCAGTCATGGTCCAGAATTGACATGGTGTGGATGTCAGCAGGTCTAAATTTAGAGGTAGAGGATGTTGTAATTGATACAAACTCCTGGGCTGACCATAACCCAATTAGAATTAGATGGAAAGGGCAGAAAAGAATGAGGAGATGGACTTTGAAAAGGGCAATTCTTAAACATAAGGAATTTAAATTGAATTTGGAAAAACAAATGGGCCTGTTTTTCGAGACAAATAAAAAGGAAGACACGAACTGCCAAAACTTATGGGATACTGCCAAAGCGTATATGAGAGGTGTGGCAAATTCTTATATGGCCAGGGAAACAAAATTAAAACACAACAATTAAGACAGTTAGAAGAAGAATTAACCAGAGTTGAGGAAGATTTGCAAAAGGAACCACAAAGAAGTGGGTTGAAACAGCAGATAAACTTAATTAGGCATAAGATGGACATTATTGGCAAGGAAGAGTTAGGGCAGCAGATAAAATGTACTAAACAAAATTTCTTTGAAAATGCCAATAAACCGGGGAGATGGCTGGCCTATAAAATTAAAAAACATAACAATAAACAAAGGATTACTAAACTTTGCAATACAGAAGGTGATATGGTGTATCAGAACGAAGGAAAGAAATCAGTTTATTCTAATCAGGTTGCAAAAGTAATAATTAATGTTTATTTTATCCCTAGAGGTATTGGCCAGAGTAACTCGGAAAGATAGGCAGATCAAAGGTTTAGAGATCAAAGAAAAAACGTTCAAAACGCAAGCTTTTGCAGATGATTTAGTTTTTATAACTGAAGAGCCATTGCAATCAGGGATAAAATTGATGGAGGTCTTGAGCAAGTATGGGGAAATTGCAGGTTTGAAGATAAATAAAGAAAAAACTAAAATGCTTGTCAAAAACATGACTAAAGTACAGAAACATGATTTGGCTGATAGATTGGGTATTCAAATTACGAATAAAATAAGATATTTAGGAATACAATTAACTGCTAGATGCATTACATTAAAGAGAGATAATTACGACAAATTAGTTGAACAAATCAAAGCTGATTTGGATATTTGGACCAACTTACAACTTTCTTTCATGGGCAGAATAGCAGTAATCAAAATGAATGTGTTGCCGAAAATTTTATTTCTGTTTCAATGCATACCCATAAAATTGGACAAGAAATTTTTTCAAAATCTTAATAAAATTGTTCTCAAATTTATTTGGCAGGGAAGGAAGGCAAGGATTAGATTAAAATTACTGCAGGATTCAAAAGAAAGGGGGGGGGG
>NW_015388273.1:140596-143737 GCF_001527695.2 Protobothrops mucrosquamatus
ACACTCAATATATATATATATATATATATATATATATATATATATATATATATATATATATATATATATATATATATATATATATATATCGAGAGAGAGATGTATATATAGAACTTTAAGTATGATAAGGAATGAATTGTTAGGATTATATATACTGGAACGTCATGTCATGTCCTTTTTTGTTTTAATTGTTTTATTAATAAAAAACTTTAAAAAAAAAGATATTCAGTACTTCTGAAACAGCCTCCAAGACTTCTGTGTTGCAATAGACTTCACTGCTTATATTGTAATTGGCAGTCACCCAGCTCAGGTGGCATGAAAAAAGAAGTAGGATCCTGTTCCTGGTAAAACTTCCGTGTTAGGAATCAGTAAGCAAAGGTGTGTTTGATACTAGGAGAATAATAGTTCTTCTTACTTTTACCTTTGTCCTCTTACTATGAAGGAGTAGTTAAAAGTAATTGAAAGGTTGGCAGGACTTTTCCTGATAATGTTTTTTCTCTTCCCCCATTATAAATAGAAGTTGTCTTTAAAATATGTGACTTTCATGGGAGATTCAATCTCACCATATTTGTAGAATATTACATAAATCAATTTCAAATGACCAACTATCTTACTAGGTTTCCTAAGTGAATTGTATTTATTGTCCCTGAGATTTGATGATATAAAATAGAGACAGGCAAGTTTTTTGTGGCTAGGAGATGCATTATTAAATATTATTGTGTAAGTCTGCAGGAGACATGGCAGTGATAAATAATACCACTGGCCAGGAAAAGAAAGAAAATTCAGTGCTTCTTAGATGGTATTTTGGGAGTTTTGATCTTTTATGTAAGAAGCTTTACTTTTACTAAAAACTTAGCAATAACAACAAAAGTATCACTAAACATTGACAATCTCTTGATGAATTTTGCTGATATATTCTTGAAAAGTTCAAGAACTGAAAAAATGGAGCTGTGGGTTGCATGAGACTGTGGGTTACAGCTAATAGGCTACTAGTCATTGTTTTCAATATGAAGCATTCAGGTCCTTCTGTACAATCCTGGTAAACTACCCTTAGCTATAGCTGCTAAGGATTAAGATGTATATAAGGGCTAATGTCTTAGGTTTGCACTTCTAACTTCTATTTTCTATGACAGGATAACCTAGAATAATAAAAGATGTATGTGCAATGTACATTTGGGCAACCCAATCTAAGCTGCCAAACTCCAGCAAACATAAAGAGTTTGAATCTTCTATATCTCTCTGCTCATACCTCTCTCTAGCTGTCACAGAATTTTGTAATCCAGATGGGATAACTCAGGAGAGTCAGGAAAGAGAGAATTTCCACATTACAATAAGTAACCCTGTTCTTAATGAAAAGCCTCTTTCACAGTCAGAGAGTAATGTGGAAATATCAACTTTTCTGGATATTTATATTAGTTAGATTGATAGCTGATTTGGTATAGAGAAGACTGTAGTTTTACGTGCAACTGTAATGAAATGATTTTTTTTACTTAACCTAATTATACAATTAAAAACATAAAAATGATTAACAAGAAGTGGACTTTCAATTGAAAAAAATTGTGAGCATCGTGCATTCAAAATAAATTTATGGACTCTAAATTTTTAAATTTAAAATTCTCTTGAAATTAAAAAATAAAGTCAAAATCACTTACACCAAAATCCACATAGTAGAATTCTGAGTGTTAATTGAATGCAAAATAGACTCCACAAAGTACTGTAGTTTATTAATTCATTCAGAAGAGAACTGCAGTTCAGTCTCTGGCTTCAGTAGATAGAGCTGAAATATACTGAGGTGCTGTAGGTGAATCCACATTCTTAATCTATATAGCAATATTTATTCCTGAAGTTTGCCTGCAGCTAAATAGTTTACATTTTGAACAAACTCTCTGTGGTCCCTTTAATACTATCATTTGCATATAATAGTTTGAATGAGGCATACATATACGTATGTTTCCTGACTTCTACTAAAATATAGCTGAATTCAAAGGCCAAGTATAGTAGGACCCAGGAAAATATAATTTCATGTTAACCTCCCTTAACTTGTGTAGTCCCCCTCTACAAAGATACCTTTATTTAAGGTATCAGTGGCACATTTTATCATTTAAAATATTTCTTTTTGCCATAACTAATTGCGCATGAAATTGTTCAGATAAATAAGAGTTAATGTAAATGTTTTGTAAATCCTTTCAGTTTGAGTTGTTTTATTATTTTGACTATTCCAAAACAATTATTGTTTCAGCATGACTCATTAGTCTGCATCTTTGGTGGGATTCAGCCAGTTTGCACCAGTTCGGCAGAACCGGTAGCTAATCTTTTGTTGCCCAGGCACAGAATGGACTTCTGGAAGCGGCATCCACACAGAGAACCAGTTGTTCACATATTTGAATCCCACTACTGGTCTGCATGGAATAGTGGTTAAATCAAATATGTCTGAAACTGGGGACTTAGCATTCAGACCAGAATTAACTTTATTTATGATAGTGACAGCATCCTTTCTGGCACCAGCACTTACCTCTCTGATCAATATAATTGCCTGTTTGAAGATGTCTCAGGAACACATCAACAGAATCAATAAAATTCATTCCGCCGAGATGGTTCTGTCCCAGGCTCCTGATGGACCCGGTGAGGTTTCTGACGGAGCTTGGGCCATATCCGGAGGCGCTAGGTCACGACTCGGCGCTGCGGCCTCTGACCCGGCGTAGATCTCAATTAGCCCCTTGGTTCACTGAGGGGCTGAGAGAGATGAAACGCCGGAAAAGACGCCTAGAGAGCAGTTGGAGGATGTCCCGAACCGAATCCGACCGAACACAGGTAAGGAGACATATTAGATCTTACCTTGTGGCGATGAGGGTGGCGAGGTCTAACTACTACTCCACCCTCATTGCATCATCAGATAATCGCCCGGCCTCCCTCTTCAGGGTGACCCGTTCCCTTCTCCAATTGAGGGGGGGGACCCCCTGGCGGGGAAGGCTGAGGAGTTTGCACAATATCTGTATGACAAAGTCGCTCGGATCCGAGAGGGTTTGGACTCCGACTGGGTGCCCTCGGGGGAGGTGACGGAAGCAGGTCTTGAGACTGTTATTTGGGAAGAGTTTGACTCTGTGACTCCTGATGATGTGGACAGGGTCCTGGGGAGACTGA
>NW_015388273.1:145582-147482 GCF_001527695.2 Protobothrops mucrosquamatus
TGATCTCCCTTCCTTCCGCCGCGCCCTCAAGACATGGTTGTTCCAGCTTGCGGGACTGGCCTAAGGGATTTTAAAGGGGTTTTAATTACTTTTAATTAGATCACAGTTAAATATTTCGTTTTAATTAATTTTAACAGGGGTTTTGTATTTTTTGTATTTTAATTGATTGTTAGCCGCCCTGAGTCCGAAAGGAGAAGGGTGGGATATAAATGTAATTAAATAAATAAATAAATAAATAAATTCCATGAATGAACCTCTTTCCATTTCACCTTCAACAGGCTTTGACAACTGAACCAAGAGACAGCTGATTAATAGCTTTGACTATGCCTGAACTGTAAGGTTCTCCAATTACCTTTAATGCAATTTTGTTGTTTTTATTGCCTCTTATCCTTTGCTATGGATTTATTATCAAATGATTTTCTTTTATTCCCATTAGCAGAAACCAGAGTTGCTTTCAATGTTTCTTTGAATTTCTTGCTTATCTTTTGCTTCCCAAAGTGATTGAAAGAACAGTACATAATAATGCAGTTTCCATAATCGCCTCTGATTCTTAAAAACAGCATTACCATTTTTGGCTAAAGTGTATACAACATAGGGGCTGATCTCATTTGTGTGTAATTGTCAGCACCCCAACGTATTTTGTATTTCTTATACCTTCATTTTTGGGTTCTGCCATTCTAATGGGGGAGGGAGGAGCTAAGGGTGTTCTGCAGTATACTTCCTTTGCTTTGTTCCTTCCTCTTTGAAGTATCTCTCTTGGGGTGTGAAAGGAATGTGCCTGCGGTCATCTGCCTTATCTCCAGGAGGAAGAAGCTCAGAGAAACCTGACAACCTTGAGAATGGTGCCTTATCGGTTCTTTCCCACAATAATTTAACACCTATGGATTGGCTCAATTCAAACCAACTGGATGGACAGTTGGGGTGGGGTTTTGAAAGGATTCTTTTAATGTAGTGTTTCACGTGGGAAATCCTCAGATCCTCAGCATATATTCCAGTATATTTGCCATAGTGGTGTGGAAGTAAAGTCTTCATCCTGGTTCATCCAAGCTGGGAATAAATAAGCAACATGGCGACTGCTTTGGGAAGATGGTTACAGTTTATTGAAGAGGCAGAAAGATGGTTCTTGCAGGAAAGACCAGAGGAAAGAAGGACCTGAGCACATGGGCAGTAGGTTTTTATACCCTCTCTAGCCTTTTCTTTGGAAGTTTCCTGTTCCTGTGGCATGAGCTTGGAGGCTATTTCCTGTATCATGTATTCTGACCTGAGTTTAGGTGCCTCTCTGGTATACTTGATGGTAATGGGTTAGTCCTATTATGTCCCAAAAGTCATATCCTGCTTCCCTGGTGATGGGGTTAATGACTCCTAGAGTTTGGTTGGGTTTGCAGATTTTAGGTCTCTTTGTCTTCTTGAGTTCTCTGGCTCCAACTTTCTGATGGTTTTACATTTGCATTTGTATAGAGCTGGCTTCTGCTTGGGGACAGATTTGGGGCCAGGGTTGGTTTCTGCTTTTAAAAATCCTTTTGAGGAAAAATATATTTTTCTTCTCTTTCAATATTTCCTTCTCTGGAGGGCTCTGACTTCCCACAGTGGTGAATATCTGTAGCTTGAGTGTAGGATGAGGATTTATTTTATTTATTTATTTATTGTTTATATTTATATCCCGCCCTTCTCCTTGCGGACTCAGGGCGGCTAACAACCAGATAAAAATACAAAATATCTAAACTACAGATTAAAACATAATTAAAAAACAAATATTCATAATTGGTCTAAATAATTTAAAATTATGTTAAAACCCCCACTAAAAATTTTCCCCTAGGCCAGTCCCGCAAGCTGGAATAACCATGTCTTAAGGGCGCGGCGGAAGGAAGGGAGATCAGGGATCACCCTGATCTCTGGGGGT
>NW_015388273.1:150291-174351 GCF_001527695.2 Protobothrops mucrosquamatus
GATCCCGGGCCCAAGGATCTGAAGTCCCTGGAAGTCGAGTAGAGCCCTGAGGATCGGAGCATCCACAAGCTTGTAAGCAGCGTGTGCGTGCTCCCAAAACCCGATATGGTCCTCTGCTCCCGCCATATCTGCCCCTCCCACTGACCGTACCTATCACACCACCCTCCGTTAACCCCCGTCTCCTCCCTCACCACTCCGCGCCCCCCAGACAGGACTGGCCTTGGCCTCAGAGAGGACTCCCCTAAGTCCCCTCGGGCCAACCCCGAACCCCCTAAAAATTTAATAAAACACCCCTCTAAGAAGACACGTAATTTTCTTCTCCTTAGTTCCCTAGTTGCTGTTGCTGTGTGCCACCTCTCGAGGTTCCACACCCCTTCATCAAGGCAGGCCCTTAAGATCGTATTGGGCCATGCCTGCGCGATGGGGGAGTCACGCAGGGCCAGCAGTTCCTTCCTGGAATACAGTCCTAGTTCTCATCAGGAGGTCCAGCAGCAGAGTAGGGGAGGGGGGAAAGTCCTCGTGATGGTAATCCTAGTCAGGGGCTTAGATGGATCACAAGAAAGCAGCACAGTTCATTGTTCTTCTTAACCCCCATAAGGGGGGGGGGGAAATTGCAGTCAAAGTCAGCCAGGCCCTAACCGCGCAGGCCTCCAGGCACGCCAGACCCCAGTCGCACAAGCCTCCAGGTCCACTCCAGGCACTCACCGCCAAGCCCTGGGTCCTCCAACAGGCCATGTCCCTCAGGCAAACTCCTCCTTTGGGCCGCAGCCCTCGCCCAGGCCGCCAGACCCTACCGCCAGGCCGCATCCTTCCCTGGGCTACCAGGCCAGACCGCCAGGCCGTCGGGCTGACTCCCCGCCGGATTGCGTCTCCCACTGGGCCTTGTCCTTCGCCCGGGCCATTATTCCGCCCGGGCCGCTGTGCCGCTGAGCCGGCGTGTCCTCCGGGCCATTGTCCGTTGTGCCGCCGGGCCGCCAGATCGCCTAGGCCGTCAGGCCGCCAGGCCGCCAGGCCGCCAGGCCGCAAATCTCCGTCAGGCCGCAAATCTCCGTCAGGCCGCCAGGCCGCCAGGCCGCAAATCTCCGTCAGGCCGCAAATCTCCGTCAGGCCGCCAGGCCGCTAGGCTGCAAACTTCCGCCGCGCTAGGCTTCTCCGAGCCAGGGCCGCCACCCACGGCTCCGCCCGTGGCTCCACCCAGCCACAGCCAGGCGGTCACGCGGCCCATTGCCAGCCCTCTTCGCTCGCCAGCCCTCTCCTCTCACCAAACTCAGGCCGGTGAGCACCCCCGACCCTCCGGAGGCTCCCCATCTCCGCCGAGGACCCCGCGGAGACTACGGAGCCAAAACCGGTAGGTCCGCCATCAGCAATCTTAAACACTTGGATGAAGGTTCATTTTCCCTCAAGCTCAGAGAATGAACCTTCACCCTTATTTCAGTATGTATTGGATTTCATTTTTGAGGTATCCTAGCCTGACTGAAAATAAAATTCACATTGGCCCATTTATATTTTAATTTAAATTTATATTAAATGGGAAAAATATTGATGAGAAACAGGCTGATTTTACAAGGGAACAATCAGCTCTAAAACAAAGACTGGTCCTTCAGCGTTTAATTGAAACATATTCTTCCCAAACCAGATGTTGCCTCTTTGAAGCCTTGTTGATTTCAAATCAGCTTTATATTTATTCTCAAGGGAAAGACTGTGGGATTTTTTATTCCCTAACGAGAAAAAAAAAATTTCCGACGAAGAATCAGTTAGAGAGATGACATTATGAATACTTAAGATACGAGTAGACCTCTGTAGAAAAACCTCATAACGAGTGTGACTCTTCTCATACTTCCGTATATACAAAAAATAATTGTAAATATAGTTTACGTTGGACTAAGTGTTTCTAAGATCCGTCAAGATAAGTAAAAACATTAAATACAAGAGAAATACAATAATATATAAAATGACAATGATGAAAAAAATAACAGGAAGGAGAGAGAAACAAATCCACAGAATCCAAAGGGGTGTGTGTCAGACCCATATTTAATATATGGGTTTTCTTTCTATGTTTGGGTCTGCCATTCTGCTGGGAGAGGGGAGGAGGAGGCTTTGCTGTTCTGCTGTTGGAAGGGGGGAGGCTGATATGGGGTGTCAACGGAAGAATGGGCCATCTGTCTTATCTCTGCGCCAGGGGAGGAGACCGAGAGGCTAAGAGGAAATCGAAACCCTGAGAATGGTGCCTAGGAATTACGCTTATCAATCTGGTTCCCATAACAACTTCACACCTGATGATTGGATGAAATCAAACTGGACTTTTGGCCACTGGTGTGGGGTCTGTTAGAGATGCCTTAGTGTAATGTTTCGTGCAGGAAAACACTATATCGTACTTTGATTTTTTGCTGTCACTGTCTCTCAATAAAAGTTCCTTTTGAGATAATGCCTGCCTCAAGAGTTCTGCTTCTTTGGGAGGACTAGCTGAGGCAAGATCTTACATTAAGCAAGATCTGCAAGAAGGTCAATCCGGAGAGGCAACCCCCTACCATGGGGACAGTGCACATCATGTCTCTCCATGGCAGCAAACAGGATGAGACCAAGTGCTGGGGAGAGTCTGCACTTGGTCTCATCCTGTTTCTGATCCATTCAGAAGAAAGCTCCTCTGAATGGATCAAGAAAATAGTGAGTGCAGAAAGCTCTGCGAAGCCAAGATGGTCGGCTGGAGTAGGGAAGAGAGAAGAGTGGGAAGAAAAAGGCCAGCGAGTAACATTTATTGAAGGCAGCTGGAAGAAGAGCTGGAAGCAGGAAATGGAGCTGTTCTCCAATGATGGGGACAAATCCGAAGGAGAGCAGAAGGCGCCGAACAAATCCTGAAGCAAGCCATGCAATACATGGTGGAAGCCTTTCAAGACCTAAAAATAAAATCCAGCATTGAGAGTTGTAAATTTTTCCACTCTTCCAGATCCAATTTTATTTGTTTTAACAATCTTACATAGTTGTCTTCTTTTATTGTTGCATATCTTGCTGTTAAAAAATTCCCAAGTATTTAACTTTTTTGACTATTTGAAGGTTTGGTTTTTTTGCTAGTTGAATTTTTTATTTTTCTGTTATGTTTTTAGTTAGCATTTAGTCTTTTCTCTGTTTATTTTCAACCCTGCCACTTCTCCAAATTCTTCTATTTTCTCCGTAATCTTTACGCTTGTTTCAAGGGTTCTTCCAATATAAAAACCAAGTCGTCTGCAAATGCTTGTAGTTTGTATTTTTCATCTTTTATCTCCAGTCCTTTAATTTCTATATCTTGCCTGATGTTTCTATTTCAGTGTTAATATAAATAATGGTGGAGATAGTGGACATCCCTGTCTTGTGCCTTTTTTAATGTCAAAGTTTTCTGTAAAATCTCCATTTACAATTACTTTGGCTGTTTGTTTATGATAAATTGTTTTAATTACGTTTATAAAGTGTTTTCCAAAATCCATTTCCTCTAATTGCTGGAACATAAATTTCTAGTTTACCTTGTCAAATGCTTTCTGTGCATCTAGAAAAATTAGAGCCATCTGTTTCCCTGGATGAATAGGATCATTCTTAAGTTATTTTTTAATCTGTTTTTTAGGTAGAAAGCCATTTTGGTCTGTATGTATAAATTTGGTCAGAAATTTCTTTAGTCTTTCTGCTATTATTAAGGTGAAAATTTTATAATCTACATTTAATAACGATATTGGTCTGTAATTTTTTATTTGTGTCAAATCAGAATCTTCCTTGGGTATTAAAGTGATATTAGCTTCAATCCATGTATTTGGTATTTTAGCTTCCAAAAGTATTTCATTACACAGTCCTTTCAATATTGGGCTTAGTATATCTTGTAATAATTTGTAGAGCTCTGCAGGTAATCCATCTGGGGGTAGGGTCTTGTTATTTTTTGCCTTTTTATGGCCTCTGTAATCTCCATCATGGATATTTTTCCATTTAATATGTTTTGAATATTCTCTGGAATTTTTGGTAAGTCTGTTTTTTTAGGTACTGCTGTGTTTTTTCCTTTGAAATTTCCTCTGTGTTGTAAGGTATCTCGTAAAAGTCTTTTAATAGTTTTTTTTAATTGTGTCATTTTGAAACTGTAATTCATCTTTTGGATCTTGCAACTTATTTATCAGTTTTTTCTCTTTTTCTTTTTTCAATCTATATGTTAACCATCTCCCCGGCTTATTGGCATTTTCAAAAAAGTTCTGTTTGGCCCTTTTAATCTGTTGAGCCATTATTTCTGCATCTACTAAGTTTAGTTTATGTTTTATTATCTCCATTTGCTTTTTTTTATTAAACAAGTTTTATTGGTTTTTTTAAGTTTTACAACAAGGTGCTCTAGGAACACCATGGTGATGGGGTAATCAATCATCAAAAAACATATAACTCACATTAATACATTAAACGTTCCCTCTCTATTTCCCTCAAATAGTATAGCATATTTAAAGTGGTCCATTTCTAGATTACATTTATATAAATCCAAATCCTGTTTTTAAGCTTTACAAATTTACAATTACCATAATCCAATTTAATCTTAATTAAACATATTGATAACACTTTGGGTATCCCTTCTAAAATAGCAATAGCATTCAAATATTTCCAAATGTATTCTAATTCTTAATCTAATGAATCATTAATTTTATCACAAATCTCTCTTATATCTTCTTCCAGTACATAGTAATTATCCTGGTTAAAATAAAAAACATTACTCTCTCTATATATAATCTATCTATCAATCTATTTCTATATCAAAACAAAACAAAACACAAAATCCTTTCCATCCATTAAATAGAATTTAACTCTCATCCAAATAATTATCATATCTAAAAGATACACAATATTACACAAAGTATCATCTTACTACCTTGACATACTCAATTAGTTGTTAAATCAATCCAACTCTCTAAACCCTCTTCCAATTTCTTATTCTTGTTCCATTATAAAATAGTTTTCATAAGTAAAATAAACATCTTATTTCAGAAAGTACATTCTTATTCTATTTCAAATATATATTCTACTAGTCACAAATTCTCTCGCTTCTAATTCTTAACCTTAAACCTTGAATCAATCCGTGTCTACAAAACCTTTTTGACCCATTACATGTAGTTTTAAATCTCTTTTTTCAGTCTTATTCTGGCTTTCTTTTTGTGCCAAATCGGCTTCCATAACAGAGCTTCTATTTCAGCAGATAGATCTCCCTTTATTCCTTGTGATGTCATTTGGGTCAATGGAAAACATCACATCCTCTGTTTTAGACGCCTAACTCCATTGTAGATAGACCCTTGTTGCTTTAAAAGTTCAAATCTCAATGTTTGGTTCAGTTGGATAAAATATTCAGTTGTATCCAGTTTTATGGTTAAAGGTTGGTTATCGAAGTTATCATCGTTCTCAATAAGTCGTGTTTGTACATCAATTCCTGTTGTTTTTGGAGTTGTGTATATTTTGGTTGAAGTTACCTTTTGGTCCTCAGAAGTCTCAATAGGATGCTTATAAGGTAATATAGATTCCTCATTAATATAGGTTAATTCCTCTTCTGATGTATTTTGGCTTATAGGGTAGTCAGTTAAAGTCTGAAAGTCAGTTTGAAGATTTGTAGTGAGGTTTCTGACTCTTATTTCTGTAGTAATTTTTTTTATTTTGGCACATACTTGCTCAGTGACTTCATGAATTTTTTCCAATATAAGTTTACAGTTTAGTTGTCAGTAAGGTTTCTCCATTTCGATAATAGTTAGAAGCAGTCCTTTTATCTTTTAGTGGAGGCTAACTTTTAGTGGAGGTTAACCAATGTCCACCCCCACAATTTCTAACAGCTGCAAACTTCTTAATCTTTTCCCTTTTACAACAGTTTGAAGGTCAGACTAACCTCATCTCCAAGTAAATGCAGGCAATTGCAGTATTTCAGTTTCACCACAAGATGTCCTCAGTGGGTTAGATTCTTTCAAGAAAACAAATTTTCCTTTTTTTATATATATAGAAAAAAGCTCTATAAAAGGGTTTTTCAGGACCCCAGTTAAAAGTAAAATATAGGCAATAAAGTTAATTATTCTATTCTTTTGTTCAATGCTTTTCTTCCCACTCAGACAAATACCGCTCTCTTAGGACAGGGAAGTAGTTCCAAGAAGGCTTTTTACAGGCAAAAAAAGAGGAAAAAATAGGGTGAAGAGAGGAAAAGGAAGGATCTCACCCGGATCATCTGCGGTGGTTCTTAACGCTTAGATGTTCTTGTGACTTTCGGCTGATGCAGCTAGATGGTTGGCCATCTTACAGGACGATCTTTACTCCGTCGGCCCTAAGGAGTCAGCTGGAGCCATGGGAGACGCTGCCGTCCTCCTGCTGTCACCAGTAAGCCCCCTCATTGGTAATTGCCCCTCCAGGATGACTTTCAACCCTCTTCGGGGTCTACCGGCGAAGGAAAATCGGTCGGTGAAGAGACGAGTCTCTTCACACGTCCGCAGACTCTGTGAACCGGAACCAGAAGTTTCTATTTGCTTTTTAAGTATTTTCTTTTGTAGGTCTATTTGTAGTTCTAATTCTAATTTTCTAAATTCTTCCTTCAACTTTAACTGTTCTTTCTGTATTCTTTTTAGCAGTGTAGGTTATAGCCAACCCTCTTAAATATGCTTTAGCTGTGTCCAACACATTTTGAAGCAACGTCTTTTCTTTCTTATTTATTTTGAAAAAAAGTCCATTTCCTTTGTCGCTAGTTATATAAATTCTTTTTCTTTCAATATGGATTTGTTCAAGGACCATCTTAAATTTTTCTTGGCTCCTCTCCAAGTCACCTTTATTGGATTATGATCTGCCCAAATATTAGTTTCTATCTCTATATCTTCTACCATTGTGCTACATTCCGAGGATGTCTATATCGTATCAATTCTAGACCATGATTTATGTCTATTTGAATAAAATGTATATTGCAGGTTTTTTGGATTTTTTCTCTCTCCGTATGTCTTGAATACAGAATTCTGCCATTTTTGAAAATGCTTTAGGTAATATATTTCTTCCTTTCTTCTCTTGTTTATTGCTTTTATAGTCCAAAGTTCTATCTATTATTGCATTGAAATCTCCCATTACACAAAGATTTTGATAGTCCAATTCTAATATTTTTTATATAGTTTCTGGTAAAATACAACAGAATAGCAATAGTGAAAATGAATATCTTACCAAAAATACTCTTTTTATAAGACTGGGGAATTTTTTTTTGAATGAACTAAATACAACAATACTGAAATTTATCTGGCAAGGAAAAAAAGCCAGAATTAGACTGAAAATGTTACAAGAAGCGAAAGAAAGTGGAGGGTTTGGACTGCCAGAGCAACTATACTAACATGGCTAAAAGAGTGGATAAAAGAGCTGGGCGGTGGAGGCGGCAATGAGCTGGGCGGCTGCGGTGGCGGCAGGAACACGCTGGGCGGCTGCGGCAGTGGCGGTGGCGGCGGCAATGAGCTGGGCGGCTGGGACCGCCAGCTGAACACCGCCACAGCCGCCGCCACGGCTGCCCAGCTGATTGCCGCTGCCGCGGCAGCGAGCTGGGCAGCCGCAGCGGCAATGAGCTGGGCGTCTGCGGCAGCGGCAGGAACACGCTGGGCGGCTGCGGAGGCGGCGGCGGCAATGAGCTGGGCATCGTCGTTGTCGTCGTTCGGATGGCAGTCCCCCAACCCCCGCAAGTGTATGGCAAGCCCTGTGGGGCTTGACAGCCCCGCTTTCAGATTGAGGAAGCTCGAAGCAAAAATAAAAATAAAAAGTCGAACCTTTTTTAAAAAAAAAAAAAAAATCGGGGGTGATGGGCGATTTGGGAGGAGGAATTGCTGGGACATGTAAACACGAGACAACAGCATTGCAGGTTACCGAGTTCAAAGTTTAATTACAGACGCAACTCTTTCAATACATATGTGGGGGGAGGGGTTGGAATGGCATGGCCGCCCACCCACCCACGACCCGCACTTCTGCGGCAGAGCTCTTCCCCCCCCGCTTCCCCACCCAGCTTTTTCTTTCCAGCTGACGTGGGGCGTGTTATCAACTATTGCTCCTTTGTGCAAAGTGCTACAATCGCACGGTTACCAGAGGGGTGGGGTTGCAAAGAGGCCGATTAGCCCAGGCGGAAAAATGTGTGTGCTGAAAAATGCCCCCTCGGCTTATACTCGAGTCACCATTTTTTCCCAGTTCTTTGTGGAAAAATAGGTCCCTCGGCTTATATTCGGGTCGACTTATACTCGAGTATATACGGTAGATACTTTCAAAATCACTGTATAAGAAATGCACTTCTTTTAGTATGGGAAAAAATAAAAGCGAAACTCTGTATTAAAATACTTGGATGGCTTTCAACAATGGAAGTATTCACTTACCCAAATTTCATTAACTACGAGAAAGTTGTGACCTATAAAGATATTTTGGACAATGAAGGGAAACTGAAAGATAGACAAGATTTACAAGAACAAGGTATTGATTTATCATGGTGGCCATACCTGCAAATTCAAACAAGATATGAAAAAGATGCTAAAACAATGGGATTTTATAAAGAACAGACAGAGTTTGACCAGATACTGTTAAAAACAGATGAAAAATTGATTAAGAAACTCTACAAATATTTGTTAAGCTTAAAGATGGAAGAGGAACAAGTAAAAGAAACAATGATAATATGGGCATAACTTTGGACATAATATAGAATTAGAAAACTGGCAAAGTTTATGGGAAAGAAATGCTAAATTAACAAAAGCGGTGGCTTAAAAAGAAAACTTATATAAAATATTTTACAGATGGAATTTAACACCAGTGAGATTAGCGAAAATGTTTAAAAATACTTCAAACAAGTGTTGGAAATGTAAACAAAAACCAGGTACTTATTACCATATCTGGTGGTCATGCCCTAAAGCTAAAAGATTTTGGCCAAAAATACATATTTGGTTGGAGAAAATGACTTAAAACCATATAGATTTTAAGCCAGAAATGTTTCTGTTAGGCATAATAGGAGGAAACTATGAGAAAGATTGTGTATACTTAATTCTACATGTATTAAGAGCAGTAAGAATCATATTTGCCCAATATTGGAAAAATTAAAATTTACCAACAGAACTAATTAAGAAAATTTTAGATTGTACAGAAATGGACAGATTGACATTAAAGATAAAAGAGAAAGAAGACTCAGTATACTTTAGAACATGGGATAATTTTATCAATGGCTAGAAAAACAAGTTAGAGAGAAAGGAACATGATATGTACTATGTAACATTGAATATATACTAGTAGGAAGAAGACTTCTGAGTGATTAACTAACATATTGATTATGATAATATAGAAATTAATTATTACTTATTCTTTTTTAAATACATGAACCTAGACAACATGCTGTTTGCTAAATATTAAAAATGTTATTTAAAAAAAACCCTAACCATAACCCCAACCCTTACTCCAACCCTAACCCTAACCCTAACCCTAACCCTAACCCTATAAAAATTAATAAAATATAAACTAAAAAAAGACCTAAAAATAAAATCCAGGCAAAATCCAGGAGCAAAAAGAAGGATCAGCTGGAGGAACCCGAGTGCATAGGTGGTGAGTCAGAGACAACTAAACCGGTGGTGGGCACAGCGGGATCTACAGATACAGCTGCAGAGACCCCCATGGGAATGCTCCACCAGCCCCCAGAGGAAGAGCTCCACCAGGGGAAGCAAAGCTGGTCCCTCTAGGGGTGAAGTTTGATGGAGACCTCCAGCAACTAGGCTTCTTACTGGCCCAAGTGTTCAATTTTTCAAATTGAACCTATAGGAGGCATACTACCAAGTTAGAATCAAGGAGGGGGAGGAGTGGAAGACTGCTTTCAACTGCCCCCTCAGCTGTTTCCAATTTAAAGTACTCCCTTTTGGTTTGCAAGGGGCCCTGCGGTGTTTATGCAGCTGATCAACAAAGTGCTCCATGAGCAACTGCATAAGAGGGTTTTGATGTACCTGGACAATATCCTAATCTACACTGAAACAAAGACAGAACATGTAAAATTGGTCAGGGCAATCCTGAATATACTCTGAGCAGCCAAGCTTTATGTAAAATTATCAAAATGTGAGTTCCATAAAGATAAAATTGGATCTCACATGAAGGTGTGGAGATGGATCCGGAGAAGGTACATGCCATTCTGGAATGGGTGGCTCCCTGCCAGAAAGCAGCTACAGAGCTTTTTGGAGTTTGCGAATTTCTACTGGCAATTCATCCCTTCTTTCACACAAATTGCTCTACCCATCACCAACCTGTTAAAAATGAAAGGGGTTGATAAGCCGAAGCCCAGCCAGCCTCTAAAATGGACAATGGAGTGCCAAGTGGCATTTGAGAAGCTGAAAAGGCTTTTTTTGATGGAGCCAATTTTAAAATATCCAGATCCAGAAAAGGGATTTGTAATTCAAGCTGATGCCAGTGATGTGGCCATGGGAGCAGTATTGCTCAAGAGAATGAGAAAGGCCAACTGCAGCCATAAACTTACACCTCCAAAAAAATTATCAGAAACCAAATAGTGTTGGGCAGTCTGGGAGAAGGAAGCTTAAGCAGTACACTTGGCCTTCCTTACCTAGATGTACTTCTTGGAAGGGAGCAAAATCCCTTTCCAAGTGTGGACTGACCATAAAAACTTAGAAGCTCTCAAAATGCCCAGGAAGCTGTCACCTAAACAAGCATGGTGGGCCCAATACTTCCACCAATTCAATTTCACCCTCCACTACTTGCTGGGGGGGGGGAAGAACTTCTTAGCTGATGCCCTATCCAGAATGCCACAATATAATAGCACCAAGGCTGATGTATTAAAGCCTTTATTAGTGGCCCCAGTGGCCATGAGGTCACAGAAGAGAAGCCCCGCACCATTGGACAATGTTGCCTCAACTGCGTTCAAACAAGCTTTAGAGAAAGATGACTGATTTTCAAAGCATAAAAATCTCTGCTCGATGCAAGATGGACCAGCGTGGGTGGTGGGAAACCTCTATGTCCCTGCCACTCAAAGATTAAAAACTATGCAAATTTCCCATGATTCAAAACTTGCAGGATATTTTGCATTTGTGAAGACCCTACACTTGATAAAAAGGCAATTCTGGTAGCCATTGTTGAAAAAAGACATTGAAAGCTATGTGGCCAGCTGCTTGATTTGCGCTGCAGCGAAGCAAAGGCAAGGGAAAATCCCTGATCTTTTGCAGCTAGTAGCGAGCCCTTCAGAGAGAGATTTCTATGGATTTTATTGTGGAACTACCAGAGAGTTCGGGAAATATAGTCATCTGGGTCGTAACTGACTTATTCTCCAAGCAAGTCCATTTCATTCCACGCCAAAAGATCCCAACTGCTAAAATCTTAGCTTAAATGTTCCCCAACACATTTACCGGTTGCATGGAGCCCCTCAGCACATAATTTCAGAGAGGGGTATACAGTTTACTTCAAAGTTCTGGAAGGCCTTTTTGGACCTATTGGGTACAGAACAAGGCTTGAGCTGTAGTAATAGACTCAAACAAATGGGCAGACAGAACGAAGAAACTCAGTTCTAGAGCAGTATCTTAGGTGCTTCATCAATTACCAGCAGGACAATTGGACTTATCTCTTGCCCTTTGCTAAAGTGGCATATAACAATGCTGTTCACTCCAGCACAAGGTACAGCCCCTTTCATGGGACAGGTGTTCAACCCTATGCCCAACTACCTACCAGTGAGTCCACCATCCTTTCCATTAAGGAATGGATGAATCAGTTGCAAAATACCTGGCCAATAGTCAGAAAAGCCCTAGACGAAGCCAGGGATGCTTATAAAACTCAACCAGATAAAAAGAGAAGGGAACCCAAACCTTTTAATATTGGGGACAAAGTCTATTTATCAACTAAGTTTCTGCAATCACTGCAATCTTCCAAGAAGTTAGGACCCAAATTTGTAGGTCCCTTCCCAATCAAATGCATCATCAATCCAGTTACTGTGGAACTGGAACTTCCTAAGACTTTAAGACAGATTCATCCAGTGTTTCGTTGTAGCTTGCTGAAGCCTGAGATAACCTTGTCTTTAAGGCCAACAGCACCTCCTACACCACAGCCCATTATGGTGGAAGGTGAACAACACTTCAAGATTAAAGAAATCTTGGACTCACATAAAGATCATGGAGCTGTCCAATATTTGGTAGCCTGGAAAGATTTTCCAGCTTCCCAGAAGGAATGTGTTCACAAAAAACATGTTAGGGCCCCAAAGCTACTTAAATGCTTCCATGAATGCTATCCTGATAAACCCTGCTGTCTATTTTTCTTTTCCCATTTTCTTATTTTCTCTCTCCTGCAGGTGGATCTTCCATTTTTTAAGGGGGGCACCATGTCAGACCCTCATTTAATATATGGATTTTATTTCTATGTTCTGGTCTGCCATTCTGCTGAGAGGGGGGAGGAAGAGGCTTTGCTGTTCTGTTGTTAGGAGGGGGGAGGCTGGTACAGGTGTCAACGGAAGAAGGAATGTGCCCTGTCTTATCTCTGCACCGGTGGGGAGGAGATTGAGAGGCTGAGAGGAAATTGAAACCCTGAGAATGGTGCCTGGGAACTATGCTTATCAATCTGGTTCCCATAGGGGTCATTTTTCCCATGGTGAAAAGCCAGATCTGGGTGAACAGCCAGGTCTTCAAGTCTTTTAAAATACCAGCAAAGTGGAGGATGTCCAGATCTTGGGGAATTCACATTCCTGAGGGCACACACTGCAATTGAAATGGCACACTTCTGGGGTACCAATAGATGACATTATTTAATTGAAGCAATCCACAGCATGTCAACTCTGTCAGATTAAAATGGTCAGGCAGATATTATGGGAGATAGGCAGTCCCGCAAGTAACTAGGCCCTATGCTATGTATGGCTTTATAGGCAACAATTAGCACAGGGAATCGGGAATTGCACCCAGAAGCAAACTAAGAGCCAGAGCAACATGCAAATCAGAGGTGTTACATAGACATATGTCTCCAGTGAGTTGAAAGACAACCAGACAGACATCTGTACATGGCAATAGACTTAGGTCAATGTTCTCCACTGCTAGATCACATTTCAAGTGCTTGAGACAAAAAACAGATTCTATGTGTTGCTCCTGACATATATTAATGTTTTGGGTCAAGTTCATGGCTACCAAGGAGGCCACAAACTCTGAGCAGATTTGGACTCAATGTCATCTGGTGACCAATTAAAATCCCCAGACAAGGATTCTGTTACATACATACATACATGCAACAATCTAGGTCCTCTTGGTTCTGATTAAGCACCTCCTATATTAGCAGATAGAGTGTTTCCAGCTCTTTTGCCTGGAAATGATATTATAAACATATTTCCCAGGTTAAAATAAGACTATTGAAGAAACTGGCCTATTTTTGCCTTGGTAAATCTTGGTATGAATCATCAGAAACAAAGTTTTAATAGTTGCATGGATTTTTTACAAAAATCATAACTGACAAATTAATAGAAATTTTATCAAGCAGGTCCATACCTATAAATCAGGGGTGGGGAACTATGGCCCTTTTATGACTTGTGGACTTCAACTCCCAGAATTCCTGAGCCATGCTGGCTCAGGAATTCTGGGAGCTGAAATTCACAAGTCATAAAGGGGCCATTGTTCCCCACCTCTGCTATAAATAATATGAAGTACTCTTACAGCCTTCACTGCCCTGGAGGAAATATTTTTTTCCCATGGCTGGTATTGCTCAGTGTAGCTCTTTAGATATCTTGTAATTTTTCCACACAAATGGAGCACATTTCATCCTAGCTGCCAGCAAGATCTTTTTAGCTAAAGTATCTCTTAGCTGAGTCCAAATGTAGTGCCCAAATCGGTACTTTTACCAAGCTTAACATCCTTCAAGTATGTTAGAGCTGTTGAGGCAGTCCCAAAATATATTAAAAATACAGTCTTTGTTCAAAGATGTTGGTCTCTGTAAATGCTAGAGCTTGATATATACTTCTTGATTTCTTTTTAAAGCTACTTTTCTCCTAGTGGGTTACTCTTCTTTGAGACTCTTTTAAGTTAACCTGGTTAAAAAACGTTATAGCTCCATTTTCTAGGTCTCTTGTTGAAAACAATAGAAAGGTTCTAAAATAGTACAACTATTGATATTCAGATCAATTGAAGCCTGGTTCCTTATCTTATAGCTTATGGGATTTTTATTTAAAATCAGTGTGGTACCAGTTTCCTACTTTTCTTGCATTATTGTTTTGAAATTTTGATTGGTCTATACTTTGGATAGGTTGTTTTGCTGGGGCATGAGTAAAAAAAACCATTTATATTAGCATTGTAGAAATGGTTCAATAGCATCAGTGAGCTAAATGTTTCTTTTCTGCGCTTTTTACAGGAACCTTAGATTATTTTCAACCATTTCATCCTAGTGAAATTTCCAGACCTCTATTTGTCACTTCTACTATTCACTTGAATACCATTCTTTATTTTATTTTATTGTATCTTTTTATTCCTAATTGACTATATTCAGTTTGCATCTCTGTGTGTATACCTACATGCTTTATTGCGTTTGACCTCTGGACTACGGTTATTAAAATAATTATTTAATTTTTTATTAACTGGTATTATTAAATGCTTTTGACAAGTTTAGACAAATATTTTTATTGTTTGTTTCAAAGCAAATATCAACAAGAATTTCACACTACATGCTTTCTTTAGAAGTTTGTTTAATCATTTATAAATGGACTTTTATGGTCAAATCTTCCATAGGCTGCTTTCAGTATACAAATGCACAATATATAATCATTCTAAACTGGTAGACAGCATAACTGTTAGTAAGAATTTATATAACACTACTCACAAACAACTTTCATCCCATAAACAATAGTAAGGAATTAAAATAAACTAATACTAGTTATACAGAAATCTATACCGTACATATTTACTTGAAGAACTTTGGACCTTTCAGGAAAAGAGCCAAAGACAGAAATAAACTGCCTCCTCTGCAGTTTGCCAACTTAATTGTTCAGGCAGACAAGGAAGCAAATAGAACTTTGGAACTGACATCTGAGCTGCTGTATGTAAAGTCATTCCACCAAATACATGGAATAGGAGAGGATGATTTCTGAGTGGAAGTCAGCATCTTTCAAACAATTGACCTGTGACCTTTATTGCAGAAATAATAGTATTGTGGTGTTGTGCTGAAGATGGAAATTCTAAGTTGCTTTTCCACTTGATTAACAGGATAAATTATAATATTTTTAAGCTAGATCTTAGATCAACACCCCATTTGTTAAAAGGAAGATAAAAGCAGTTAATTGAAACTATAATTACACCCAAAGAAGTTCTAAATAGAGAAATCTGAGTTCAGGATACTGAAAGATAATGCCAATTGCACCAGCTGTTTCATCTGATAAATTGGAAGACATGCCATTAAAATGAATGTGGGTAAAAGCTATCTATTGAAGACAGCTGGAGAATAGCCTTTAAGGGCCTCTGTGCTTGCAATAAATTATGTGGCAGCATTAAGGAATAGCTGAAAGGCCATCATTGTGAAATTATGTGTAGGAAAACAGTAGTAAGATAAGTTGTGACTCTACTAACCTAAGCTTATACTCTCAATAAAACTAATACCATAAGAAGTCAGAAAATATAGGCAGGCAAATTTCAGCCTTTTTTTCCTTCTTAATTTTCTGTAAGCTGCCAAGTCCAAACTTAATTTCCTAATTGCATCTGGATCTATAACTTCTCAAAACTAAAAGGTGAATTACTACTGCTGCCACATTCCTTTTCCTTGTGACAAGCTTCAATGAAAATGAGCTGTGTACACTTTTCATCTGTTTTTAACAGTATCTGATCAAATTCTGTCTGTTCTTTATAGAATCCCATTATTTTAACATCTTTTTCATATCTCGTTTGAATTTGCAGATATGGCCACCATGATAGATCAATACCTTGTTCTTGTAAATCTTGTCTGTCTTACAATTTTCCTTCATTGTCCAAAATATCTTTATAAGTCACAACTTTGTTGTAATTAATTAAATTTAGGTAAGCGAAAGTTTCCATTATTGAAAGCCATCCAGGTATCTTAATATAAATTTTTGCTTTTATTTTTTCCCATTCTGAAAGAAGTGCATTTCTTATAAAGTGGTTTTGAAAGTATCTATGTGTTTTATTCTTCCCATACCACAGAAAGGCATGCCAACCAATTGTAGGTCATGTCCCTCTAGGTACAATAGTCTTTTGTCTCTAAGCATTATCCATTCTTTAAGCCATGTTAAAATAGTTGCTTGGTGGTATAACATCCAGTCCGGCAGTCCAAATCCTCCACTTTCTTTCGCTTCTTGTAGCATTTTCACTTTAATTCTAGCTTTTTTTCCTTGCCAGATAAATTTTAGTATTGTTGTATTCAGTTCATCAAAAAAGGCTTTTCCCAGGAATCGTTTTAAATAAAAAGAGTATTTTTGGTAAGATATTCATTTTCACTGTTGCTATTCTCCCCAGTATTGAAAGTTGTAAGTTTTTGCACTTTTCCAGATCCAATTTTATTTGTTTTAGCAGTCTTATATAGTTATCTTCTTTTATTGTTACACATCTTGCTGTTAGATAAATTCCCAAATATTTGGCTTTTTTAACTATTTGAAGATTTGTTTTTTTGTTAGATGATTTTTTTGTTTTTCTATTAGATTCTTTGTTAGCACTTTAGTCTATTCTCTGTTTATTTTCAACCCTGCCACTTCTCCAAATTTTTCTATTTTCTCCATAAGTTTAGTACTTGTTTCTAATGGATCTTCCAATATAAAAACCAAAGCCATCTGCAAATGCTTGTAGTTTATATTTTTCATCTATTGTCTCCAGACCTTTAATTAACAACAACAACAACAACAACAACAACAACAACAACAACAACAACAATAATAATAATAATAATAATAATAATAATAATAATAATAATAATAATAATAATAATAATAATAATAATAATAAAGTTGGAAGGGACCTTGGAGGTCATTGAATCCAACCCCCTGCTCAGGCAGGAAACCCTATCCCATTTCGGACAAATGGCTGTCCAGTCTCTTCTTAAAAACTTCCAGTGTTGGAGCATTCACCGCTTCTGGAGGCAGGTTGTTCCATTGGTTAATTGTTCTAACTGTCAGGAAGTTTCTCCTTAGTTCTAGGTTGCTTCTCTCTTTGGTTAGTTTCCATCTGTTGCTTCTTGTCCTGCCTTCAGGTGCTTTGGAGAATAGCTTGACTCCCTCTTCTTTGTGGCAGCCCCTGAGATATTGGAACACTGCTATCATGTCCCCCCTCATCCTTCTCTTCGTTAAACTAGACATACCCAATTCCAGCAACCGTTCCTTATATGTTTTAGCCTCCAGTCCCCTAATCATCTCTGTACTCTTTCTAAAGTCTCAACATCTTTTTTACATCGTGGTGACCAAAACTGGATGTAGTATTCCAAGTGTGGCCTTACCAAGGCATTGTAAAGTGGTATTAATACTTCACGTGATCTTGATTCTATCCCTCTGTTAATGCAGCCTAGCACTGTGTTGGCTTTTTTGGCAGCTGCAGCACACTGCTGGCTCATATTTAAATGATTATCCACTAGGACTCCGAGATCCCTCTCACAGTTACTACTATTGAGCAAGGTACCCCCTATACTATACCTGTATATTTGGCTTTTCTTGCCTAAATATAGAATCTTACTTTTTTCACCATTGAATTTCATTTTGTTAGATAGTGCCCAGTGTTCAAGTCTGTCCAGATCCTCCTGTATCCTAAGCCTGTCTTCTGGAGTGTTGGCTATTCCTGCCAGCTTGGTGTCGTCTGCAAATTTGATGAGTTCCCCATTTATCCCCTCGTCCAGATCATTGATGAAGATGTTGAAAGGCACTGGACCCAGAACAGAGCCCTGGGGCACCCCACTACACACTTCCCTCCATGTAGATGCGGTTCCATTGAGGACCACACGCTGAGTACGGCCGGTCAGCCAGCTACGGATCCATCTGGTGGTGATGCTGTCTAACCCGCATTTTTCTATCTTATCAAGTAGTAGGTTGTGATCTACTTTGTCAAATGCCTTACTNCCCCCCCTTTTTTGAAGATGGGAACTACATCAGCTCTTTTCCAGTCCTCTGGTAGTTCCCCAGTGCTCCAGGTTCTTTGAAAAATATAGTTCAGTGGTTCTGAGATCACATCCGCCAGCTCCTTAAGAACCCTGGGGTGTAATCCATCTGGTCCTGGTGATTTGAACTCGTCTAGGCTGGACAGGTGTTCACTTACCATTTTCTTGCCTATCTTAACTTGTATCTCTATTTTGTTTTTTATGGCACTATTTTTGATAGGTTGGTCTGTTTTTTCCCTTTGTGTAAAGACAGATGCGAAAAATGAGTTAAATTGTTCTGCTTTCTCCCTGTTGCTTGTCACCTTCTTGCCACTTTCACCCACTAATGGACCAATTGTTTCCTTCACTTTTTTCTTGTTTTTTACATGTTGAAAGAAGCTTTTTTTTATTTTTGACTTTGGTTGCAAGCCTATATTTCTATATCTCGTCTGATGTTTCTATTCAATACTTCCAATGTTAGTATAAATAGTAATGGAGATAGTGGGCATCCCTGTCTTGTGCGTTTTTTAATGTTAAAGTTTTCTGTAAAATCTCCATTTACAATTATTTTGGCTGTTTACGATAAATTGTTTTAATTACACTTATAAAGTTTTTTCTAAAGTCCATTTCTGTAAGTTGCTGAAACATAAATTCCCAGTTTACATTGTCAAACTCTTTCTGTGCATCAAGGAATATTAAAGCCATCTGTTTCTCTGGATGAATTTCATAGTATTCTAACACATCAAGAATCATTTTTAAATTATTTTTTATTTGTCTTTTAGGTAGAAAACCATTTTGGTCTGTATGTATAAATTTGATCAAAACTTTCTTTAGTCGTTCTGCTATTATTGAGGTGAAAATTTTATAGTCTACATTTAATAGCGATATTGATCTATAATTTTTTATTTGCGTTAGATCAGACTCTTCTTTGGGTATTAAAGTAATGTTGGCCTCAGTCCATGTATTTGGTATTTTAGCCTCCAGGAGTATTTCATTACACAATTCTTTCAAAGTAGGAGTTAATACATCTTGTAATGATTTATAAAACTCTGCAGGTAATCCATCTGGATCTGAAGTCTTATCATTTTTTTTGCCTTTTTATAGCCTCTATAATCTCCATCACTGATATTTTTCCATTTAGTATATTTCGAATATTCTCTGTATCATTTTGAAACTGTAATTCATCTTTTGGATCTTGCAGCTTGTTTATCAGTTTTTTCTCTTTTTCTTTGTTCAGTCTATATGCTAACCATCTCCCCGGCTTGTTGGCATTTTCAAAGAAGTTCTTTTTAGCCCTTTTAATCTGTTGAGCCATCAGTTCTGTCTTGGCTAGATTTAATTTATGTTTTATTATCTCCATTTGTTTCTTAAGTATTTTCTTTTGTGGGTCTATTTGTAATTCTGATTCTAGCTTTCTGAATTCTTCCTTCAACTTTAACTGTTGTTGTTTCTTTTCTTTATTCTTTTTAGCAGTATAGGTTATAGCCAACCCTCTGAAATATGCTTTAGCCATATCCCACACATTTTGTAGTGATGTTTCTTCTTCTCAGTTGATTTATCTTCTATTTTTTGGATTCTTTGTTGATTATCTGTAATCATCTGTTCAAAATTTTCAAATTGAGAGTCCATGTTGTTAATTTTTTGATTCATTTTATCAAAATCACTTTTCATCTACTCATGATTTCTCATTGTAACCACAATGTGAGTAGCAATTGCTTCTTGAATTGCTTGTAGAGTTGCTTGAGTTTCCTTTTGGAAGTTATTAGCCTTTTCTTGTTGGAGCATTGTATCAATTGATCTCTGATAGACTGGATTTGCAGAAGCAGAAGATGCTTTTCCCCCCCAACTCTAGATAAATTAGGGATGTTCATCTTTATCTTTTAATCATATTTTATAATCCATCAAGTAAATCAAAATTTATAATCCAATAGGCTCCTAACAAATAGAAGACGTAAATAATAAAAATAGTGAATGGTAAAAAAGAGGAAAAGGGAAAAAAAGAAAAAAAGAAAAAGAAAGAGAAAGAGAAAAAAATATATATACCAAAATTTGTAATCCAAAATGTTCTGTTCAAAGAGATTTCTTGTTATTCACTCTTTCAAAACAGCTTGTAAAAATTCCAGGTCAAGAGCTGTATTTGTAATCCAGGGAAATCAGATGACTTTAAAAACAATTTTTATTTATAATTGTAACCCATCCTGTAGAAAAGGGCAATCCAAAAAGAATCTTTTCTTTTTCAGCCACAATCTTCAGGACTATAAATTCCAAGTACACAAAAATGTTTAAACTATAAGCTGTGTCTGGGCATACAGCCAAGTTTTAAAACTCCAATCAAAACAACCCAGTAAGATAAAGAAAAGAGAGAGAGAGAGAAAAAAAGCAAGGTTAAATGTAGTTCTCAGTTTTGCCACTAGATGACATTAGATGTCCGTTCCCACCATACTTTAAACAAGTTTAAAAAGTTAAAACCCGATGGTTTCCAAACAAGGAATAAAAAAAGATTTATAAGTCCAAAAATTTCCAAAATTATCCTTCTTTTATGGTTCAGTTATCTTCACAATATTGTTATAAGTCAGTTTTAATTTCCCCAAAGCTTAAACTGCTGTTTATAGTTCAGGAGGGAGGGGTAAAGAAAAAAGCCCCCCCCCTCCCTGGAGCTTGGGGGTTTCTTGCTTTTGAATGCTTTTTCCCAGAACCGGTATTATCACTTGCAGAGAGATAAGGAAAGTGGTCTCACCCGGATCAGCTGTTTTGCTTTCTGCTTTTAGAATTCGTTGTCTCCGATGATCAACTGCTTCTGGCTGACTGCATGGGTGCGGTCAGCCTTTCTTCCTGCCGGTCCTGAGGGCTCCTTTGGATCAAGCAAGTCAGCTACCACTGGCCCGCGATCTACAAAGTTTCACCCTTTGGCCAGTCGTCTCTACAGGGCAACTTTCAGTCCTATTGGACTCCCCAGCTGGTAGAAATCGGCTTGGGGAACAGAGCTTAATTCTCCAGCGCCCATCTTGCAGAGAGGTCATCGGAAACTCCCTAGCCTCAGCCACTATTGACATATACTCCACTAATCATTAGTGTCTTAGGGATATAGCTATCAAGACTGCCCTATCCTATTCTATTATTTCACAGTATTTCTATTTTGGGGGTTTTGGTCATTGAGTATTTTCAGTAAATTCAACAGGGTATATGTTAGTCATGACTAGCTTCTGTTGCACTAATTTAAATGGGCGGCTTTGGAATGACTGTATATAAATGCAACTATCTATCAAAAGTTGGTTTATATAGTGTAATTGATAAGCAACTGATTTTGTGTTGCATTTATCTGTATATTTTATAAAAACTATGTTGATGTGCTGGACTATATTTAACAGTAAGTCCCACCAAGCTCATAAAGCTCATTTCCAACTAATAGAGATAATTATATTATAAGAATAAGAAATCAGATCCAAATCTGTTTACTGAATAGTTTCATTAACTGTCTATCTCAGAACTGCTTGGAGAAAGGACTCTGCTTGGGGAAAATATGTTTTTAATAAGTAATATTAAATGCTTTAGCAGCGTCCTCTCAAGTACTTTTCTTTTTTGTGATTTGGCCTTGACTTTGAGATAAATTCTCCAACTTCTCTTAGAAATCTTGTTTTCCCCTTTATACTAGTTAATCAGAAGATAATTCTGTATCTAGGGTTTCTTCCCCTTGATGTCTGTGCAGTTGGTTTCTTCATGTTATTAATTCTAAATAACAAAGAAAAACGTTTTTGTAGTTCTTAGGTGTTGCTATTTATCTTAAAATTTATAGAACACATCCTTAACAAGACTATTATTATTTTAGTAACTGATATGTATTTCTACTTGCTCATTTGTGAAAGAAAGTTTAGTAAGCATAATTCTTCCAGGTTATTTGAATACTGATGCATATTTATCTGCTAGGCTTTGTTTGGTGAAATGCTAAAGCACCCAGTTTTATATTAATCAAAGCAAACAAAATTGAACTGCCTATAATGAATTAGACTCATGGAGTTGAATAATTGGAATGATCAAATGGCTGTTGACTTGATAATCATTTGTCATGACTGGCTGATATATTTAGTTAGAGTATGATTCCAGCTTGTTTTTGAGTGTTTAGAATAGCGCACACATATGCTATTTTAATGGGGATTTTCACTTATACATCTAAAGCTATTAATAACTGATGCCAACTTACCTGGAGGTCAAAGAAAAAAATTGTGCTATAAAGCAGCATTGATAAAACCACCAAATTATTGTAGTTTAAGTCAATAATGAAGGGCACAAGAGGATGAGCAAGGTAAAATTAATGTTTCCTGCATTTTCTTTCTGAGCTCACGAAAGGCTATCATGTCACCATGTCTGATGTCACCAAAGACATCAGAATAATGATCTTGACTGGGAAAGTCTACTTTAGCATCAGGCTGTAACAAAATGGGCTTTGTACAGCACATCACAAACATCTCATTTTAGAATTCAGAGGTTTGGTTTATTGAAATTTAGAACATGCATTCAATACTTACATTCAATAACTCATTGCAATAAGGGCCAGCTTTGGACCAGCAGTCATAGCAGTGACGGCTAGTGGCCAAGTGGCCTTGAACTGGATCCACCCTCAATCTTTTGTACCTTAATTGTTCCCAAAACCACAAACAGATGGGCACTTAAATTTGCAATAACAAGGAATCAGTTCCTTGTACTTTCTGCTGACCACAACTTTCCACATAACCTTGCTTTCACATGTTCATATGAAACTCGTATCCATCTGCTACTTTTAGTTCTTTATTTCCCACAGCTACAATCCTTATGTTCTAAATATACATACAAAACAGGCAACTTTGCAAAGTCTTCTTGAGCAAGGCACAGTTACACTTTAGTTTACAAATATTTCTTTTGAACTGTGAAACTGGCTATAGCACAAAGTCTGGTTCAGTATTGTTCCATGAGGCCTGGTTTGAATTGACTAGGTCTTACTTAGCATACAAAACTATGGCACAGAATTTCTCCTTCCATAGTCCTCACTTCTTGTCAATAAGGACAACACTAAGCACAGTAATAAAATAAAATTAAGCAAAATGCATATGCGATTGCTTCTTTGGCAACATCATGGAATTTAAGGCTCACATGAGAAAAGTATATAAGACAACTTCACCCTTAGCTACTTATTGCAAAAATGCTGTAGATAGTAAAGAGTAAAGGGCTTGTTATAATCTGGTAACCCTAAAGTGGGAGCCGAGGACAAGGCCTGTTTCAAAAGTTCAAAGGAAGAATCAGCAGTGGGGGACCATTGAAGGGGTTCAGGGATATCATAGAGGGGGTGGGCTAATTTACCTGAAGATTTCTTTTGAACAGGTAATATAGGGGTGTTGCAAGGGCTTTTGGTACGAACTAGAATGCCTTGTTGGAGAAGAGATTCAATAACAGAGCAAATGACTTCTTGTGCTTCCCTGGACAAGGGATATTGTGGGTCCTGGAGGAAGGGGTTTTGTAGGGTCCAGTTGAAACTGGACTGGCTCTGCTGACTGGATGCAACCAACATCATCAGGGTGAGTGGACCAAAGAGCTTCAGGGACTTTAGCAATAAGTTCCTGTTGCACAGTGTTGAGGGAGGAATCAGAAAGGGAAGCAAAGAGTCACAAAGGAATGGGGTCAGGGGAGGAATAGAGATAGGTGAGAACTGGGTGCTCAACAGAGGAAGGAACATTAAGGTAAAAGCCATCAAATTGAAAGTAGATAGTGCAGCCAAGTTTGCAGAGGAGGTCCCGACTTAAGACATTAACTAGGGACCAAGGGCTTAAAAGGAAAGCATGTTCACTGGAAATGGGGCCCAAAGATACAGTAGTTGGGATAGAAATGGGGTGGGGGACGGAGATTGTTGTGTTCTTTGTATTCCCTCCCCCTTAATCCCCTATGCATATCCTGATCACCCATTAAGGGTGATTGCCTTTCACCATTGATCGCCCATTAAGGGTGATTGCCCTTCACCATTGATCGCCCATTAAGGGTGATTGCCCTTCTCCATCTGCATACAGTTTCATGCCC
>NW_015388273.1:177718-182032 GCF_001527695.2 Protobothrops mucrosquamatus
TGCCCGTTGCTGGTTGGCTAACTAGCAACAGGGTCTTGCCAGCCAATGGAATTGTGTGATTACAAGCCAGGGGAATCCCATAAAAGAGGGCTCCCCTGGCCCAGAGAGCCAGTCCGGATTTACTTTATGCCTTGCCAATAAACCAAGAGCTGACTGTCACTCGACTCGTGTCTTACTGCCTGCGCGATCTAACAGAGATGTTGGTAACACCAATAACAATTTCCTGGGATGGCTGAACGTGGGGAAAATCTTCAGACCACACGGTAGAATGAGCAGCACCTGTATCTACAAGGAGTTTAGTAGGATGGCCATCAATTTAAAGGAGAATTTCTGGGTTAGAGGAATCAAGGGGAATAAGAAGGTTAGCAGGAAGAATAGAATCATGTAATCATTGTGGGGAATGGGGAGGGTGGTTGGGAAACCGAGGAAAGAAGTTCCTAGGGTGAGGTGCAGGTGTGTGGGGAGCAGAAGATTGGAAGCTAGGAATAGGAGACATAGGAAGGCAAGGGGCAGGTTGTTGGAGGGCAGGAGGAGAAAGATATGGGCAGGCAGACTTAAAATGGCCTTCCAAGCCACAGTGGAAGCAGTGATAGGGGACTTGCTGCTAAGGGTTAAAGAAGAAGGGAAATTAGGAGGTATTATCTTAGGTCTTGTGTGAGGAGGCAGAGTGGGTGACAGATTTTCAAGAGCATGAAGTTGAAAAGCCATTAGTTTGGTTTCTTTCTCCTCCCTCTTTTGTTAAAAGGAAGAATAATGGTCAACAAAGTGTCTTGGCTTCCCATCCTATAACACTGGTTCAGATGGCCTCAGAGATCTTAGGGTGCAGCCCATCAACAAAAAAGGACACCATACCTTCTCGGGCATTGGTGCATGGATCCTTTACGCCAGAATGTTGTTCAAAGGCCAGCATAAGACATTCCATAAACTCAGCAGGGGACTCACAATCCTGCTGCTTACAGGTTTTTATTTTACTCCAATCAGTTTTAATAGGGCACACCTCAGTAATATTGGTAAGTAATTGCAAATGGGCATTGACAAGAGCTGTTGGTTCAGGTGCTTGGGTTGGCCAGGCAGCCTTTTCCTTAAGTCTTTCCCAGATTCCCTTGGGACAAATTGCATGAATGAGGTCAGTCCACGTGGTGTTATAAGCCTCAATTATAGTTTCTAATTCTTCTTTAAATTTTGCAGTCTCGTATCTAATGTTTGAGAAAGTAGCCACCATATTTGGAATCTCTGCCTGAGACCAGGGGACGTGAACTTGAACAAGCTTAGGGACAGGGACACCACTGACATTTTCCGAAGAACTGGGCATTATGCGGAGGGAGAATTGATCTACAGGTTGTTCAGAAAGGTTATTGGTGTTAGGAGACTTTGGGCAGAGAGGGGAAAAGGAAGCCAGCTTGAGCAGGGTAGAGGAAACAGGAGCAGCACTTCAGATTCTGTAGGCAATGCAGTCATATGTCCTTAGATCTGACAGAATAGAAGCCATGTCAGGAGAGAGGGGTGCTGCGGGAGTAGTTGGCAGAGAGGGAGTACTGTCCCAAGCATTTAACAATTTCATCAGAAGGACCAATCCATACTCCAGGCCCAATGTCTCATTAAGGTGAACCAATTCAGCACAGAGGAGGGTAGACAGACAGATCAATTGCTTATCAACAGCTCTCAATGAATTCTGTACATCTTGAATGAGAATTGTAACATCAGATGAGGGAGGAAGAGTGGCAGGTGTAGTGGTAGAAGCGAGACCTGGGGTATTGGGAGGGGTTGTGGGTAAGGCGGGGCTAGCAAGGGGTATGTGGAGGTAGAGGGAAGTGAGCGAGGAGGAGAAAGAGGGGTGGATGGAGGGAGGAGAATGGGAAGGAGAAAGGGATGGAGGAGAAAGGAGGGAGGGGGAATGAGATGGAGATGGCAGGAATGAGAGGGAGGAGATCAAGAGGAGGGGCCTCTGGGAAACTTGAGCAGCAAGTCCGGGGCACGGTCTTCTTCAGAGCTAGGGGAAGTAGGGGTCAAAGGGCATATCTGGGTAGCAGGCAGTTGTGATCTTTTTGCAGCATCCACCATGGCATCCTTCTGAATAATAGCAATAGAGGTCTGTAACTGATTTTTCTAGTGTCTCTTTAGTATGTTTAAAGGACTGGAGATGGTGTATGTGGCAGTGTTTTTCCATTTCAGCATATCGGACAAAAATGCAGATCAGTTGCCTGGTTTCAAAGAGGCATCAGCAATGTCCAGTCGGCAATGAAGGAAGTTGAGTTTGTCCCTATCAAAAGTGCCAGAAAGAGGAAACTGGTGCTTGGGGTCTTGACTAGTGAGGGTGTGCCACTCTGACAGGTATTGGCAGAACCTGGGCCCTTTGTGGGAGTGTATGTACCATGCTGGGATACCTTTTTCAGGAATGTCATTGGTTTTAGAGGAGGGATTTTCCATTGTGCAGTGTCTTCCAGGAATCAGAGTGTTCTCATTTTAAAACAGCAAAAGGAGGAGGTGCATGTGAGGGGGCAAGCAAGAGCAGGGTAAAAGATGAATAAGTAGGCTAGAAGTGCAGTACTTTAAAAAGTAACAAGTATATGTCTTAATAAATCATGGTGTATATAAATGTGTGTGATTACAAAATGTACTCTCCCACACACACTTTCACACACACTTCCTTTCCAAGTGCTTCATCCTTCTCTGGCCACTTCCCTTGTGGGAGAATGAAAACGCAAATCTGGACTACCACAATCATTTCATGTCTGCGACATGTCTCAAGCATTCACCAATCACCAAGCATTCACACATGCACACACAAATGCTTCATTCTTCTCTGGCCGTTTCCCTCATTGGAGAATGGAAATGCAAATCTGGACTACCACAATTGCTTCATATTGGTGACATGTCTCATCAAGCATGGCTGGGGTTAACGTGTGAATGTTTAAGTTCTCTCTTTTGTCTTTTTTTTCTTGTTTATTTTCTTCCTCTGAGACAGTCCAGGGAGCCAACCATCTAGGGGCAGACAGAAGGATTTTGAACCCTGCCAACATGGGCAGTCCTTATGTATGGAAGAGGCACAGTCCTTCTGTATAGCATTAGAATGCATTCTCCCCCCAGCAAATAAACTGACCCTTATCTATGGAAAAGGGGTGTACATGTCAGTAATGCAAATATTAACAAAAGTATTACATTAGTCCTATAAAAGGATGATATGTATAGGCAAACAGGCATAGTGTAAATGAGGTAGCTAAAAGGCTGAGGTGATTGCACAGATGTAGGCTAAGTTAGAGGAAAAAAATAGACACAGGGAATAAAGGTAAAGGAGAAGCATGTTGCAAAATATGAAAGTGCGAGAAAAATACGATTTTACGGAGGGGTGGGCCAAGTGAAGGTGATAAGGCCAAAAATAGCCCAATGCAAAAGATTAAGCAGAGAGTACAAAATCAAACAATTGTACACAAATAAGTTGAGGTTTCTGGGAAGAAGAAAAGGATCAAAAGGTGCATGCGGGGAATGCAGTCCCCCAAACAGGAAAAGCAGTACAGTCAGTTCAGTGGTTAACCTACAAACTATTAATACAAGAAAAAGAGACTCTGAAATGTCCATAGTTTCATTACTGGGACTCATAGCCCCCCTAAAGATAAAGAATCAAGGCAAGCATGGCATCGGCTAATGCAGTAAATTTGGAATCAGAATACGTTTTGGTTTTTTTTGAAAATTTTTATTTTTAAAGTAGAAAGAGTTATACATCTTTCAAACATAAAATGCATTAACATACATACATTTCAATTCTAACATTACACATTTTAGTTATATAACTATTGATGCATACTTATAATACCATCCCAACTCTCCCCCCACCCCATTATCCCCCTTCCCTTCCCTTCCCCCCCCTTCCCCTCCCTCACTTCCCAGAACTGAACACAGGGTTACCAAGCCATTATAATATCCACAACTTATCTACCATACTCTCTAATTTTAAAATAAACAACATCCTAATTTCTTTAACCCCCTTCATAACATTCATTCTACTAACATAAGAAATTTTTTTATTCATAACCTACATGGTAATTTTTTATCTCATATCTCTTCTGTATATAAACTATCCATCTTTCCCATATTTTAATATATCTTTCCTGATATTGGTCTTTCAAATACGCGGAGATTTTTGCCATCTCCGCCAGGTTAGAAACCTTATTTCTCCATTCATCCATTGAAGGCAAATTTTTTTGTTTCCAGTATTGAGCTACTAATAATCTTGCTGCAGTAATAAGATTTAACATCAAAGTCACTTCTTGAGTATTTAAATCTTCAGTTATCCCTAACAAAAATAGCTGCGGTGTG
>NW_015388273.1:182954-201446 GCF_001527695.2 Protobothrops mucrosquamatus
CCATTTCAAAACCAGTTAATTCTACTAAATCCCTTCTTTCATTAACATTCATATTTTTAGACAATATTTTAGTCTTATGGCTATTTACCTTAAATCCAGATAATTCCCCATATTGTTTTATTATCACCATTAGTTCATTTACGGATTCCTTTGGATGTGTTAAGGTCAGAACTAAATCATCCGCGAATGCTCTCAATCTATAATCATTTCCTTTAATTTTTATACCCTTTATAACCTGTGATTCACGGATTTTAACCAATAAAACCTCCATTGTTAAAACAAATAACAATGGAGATAGGGGACACCCTTGTCTCGTACCTTTCTGTATTTCAAATGAATCTGTCAGTCCTCCATTTATTATAAGCTGTGCTGTTTGCTGTCGGTAAATAGCCTTAAGAGCTGACAAAAATTTATCTCCAAAATTCATTTTTTTCTATTACTGAAAATAAAAACTTCCAATCCAGTTGATCAAATGCTTTTTCAGCATCTAAAAATATAAAAGCTGCTGGTATCTGATTATTCTTCTCTAAATACTCTATCAAGTTAACTATTTGTCTCACATTATTTTTCATATACCTTCCCACAATAAAACCAGATTGATCACCATGAATTAACTTCTGTAAAACATGCATCAATCTATTGGCCAAAATTTTAGCGAAAATCTTATAATCTGTATTTAAGAGTGAAATAGGTCTATAATTCTTTGGTTGTGCTAAATCCTGTCCTTCTTTTGGAATCAATGATATAAAAGCTCTTTTCCACGATCCGGGTACTTCTTCACCTAACAGAATACTATTAAACAACTGCTTCAAAGGCTCTAACATTTCTTCACTTAATAATTTGTAATAAATAGCTGTTAGGCCGTCTGTTCCAGGAGATTTCCCACTCTTTAACTGTTTTATGGCTGTAGTAATCTCTTCAAATGTAATTAAGCTATTCATATTTTGTATCTGATCCTCAGAAAGAATACGTTTTATCACAAGACCCATTAAAATAAACACATTCAACGTGGTCTATACAACAATGTATGCAATGATAACAACAACAGCACTCAACCCAACATTCACAGTCACAAAACTTACACATATTGGCTTACCAAACAGGTATTGTCAAGGGGCAAGGTGAACAACAAGCAATTCCAGCCTAAATGGCTATAGCAGGGAATACTCGGTATTCAATCTAGTCCCCAAACTCTGAAGGAAGGAGTAAGAAAGATTAAACAAAGAGAAGGGGGGTAAATGGTGACTGCCCAGAGTGGGTTCAAGCATAGCCAGCACACTGAAATACAAAGCTCAGGGTGATAGCAATGCTTAAAACTCTCTGAACAAGGACAACATTATGGGAGGGGGCATGGCTAGTGCGGTGACATGATGATCTCTCATGGGGCTCTGTGAAAAGTGCTGAAATCCCCTTGCCTGGGGGTCTGGAGAGACCCTAGCCAATCCTGTAGGGGTTGGTGAAGAAAAGAGGACACTCTGTGGACCACAGGGACATGGCAATTTCCTGTGGGAGCAGAGGAGAAGCGGAGGAGAAGCTCTCAGACTGGCAAAGAGTGATAGATGGCCATTGTGTGCCTGTCAGAAGCCGTGGCAGCCCAACTGGAAAGAATCAAGGAGATTGAAGAATGGTGTGTTTGCTCTGGATGAGATTTTTCTGATCTCTGTTAAGAAAAGATTCTGTTCTCCCTTAACATTGGACCTGGCTGAGAGTGGGACTAAAAAAGAAAGAGGTGGGATTTTAAATCTTCCACCTCTGGACATGGCGGTGATTAGGCGGTGAAGTCATTAATAGGTTGGAAAAAATTTAAAACTTCAAAATTAAATAAGAGACTAAATAGAGAAAAATAGAACAAGTTTGCCATCTACTGGCCATTACTGGCAGAGAAAGATAATAAGAGGTGGAAATGGCTGACCTTGAACATGAAGTGTGGACTGTGGAAGCTGTAAACAATAATTAGCATTGGCACCTGTAAATTGCTTAGTCTGGAAAGCTGGAACTAGAGAGTGGAAGTAATATGATTGTGTAAACCTAGCAGCTCTTGGGCTTTAACAGATAATAAACAACTAAGCAGGTTGAAGCTGACAAATAGCAGGAATTTACTTCCAGTTTGAATAGAAGAATTCCCTTGCCAGACTTAGATGGATTATAAATAACTTTGATGGTTTACAAGTAACTTTTGATGTGATATCCATTAAAGAAGAAGTGAAGAGACTAGAACAGTCATAGAAAAACTCTTGGATTATTTTGTGAAAGACTGTTGGGGATACAGCTGGGCCATTGTGGATTACAAATACTGTAAACTTTGATATAATATTTGTTAAAGAAAAAGAGAAGAAGAGTTGAAGACAGTTCATGAAGGACACTTAGGTCTATTTTACAAAAGATATTTAGAGACAAATAATTTCATATATTTCTACATAATATCATACAGAAGAAGATAAGAAAGGTGTAGAACTATATTAAATAGAACTTTTGGATTAATATACTATAGTTTCTCTGGACAGAGGTTGTAATAAGAGTGAAAGAGGGATCTGATAGTGAGATTGTAGACATAAGGAATTTATTGAATCTATTGAATTTATTGAACCTGGGAGGCAATTGGATGGGGGATTGTTGAATAGCTGGGAGTGTGTTGTGAAATTATTGGCTATTCTATTTGTTAATATTCAAACTACATCAGCCCCCTCCTCAGCAGCAGCAGCAGCAGCTGCGAGCCCAGCCAGTCAAAGATCTTTGGATAGTATGTTGCAACAGAAAAGAATAAACGCGATGCAAGCGGAAAGAAAAATGATGTTCCAATCGATTCAGGAATCAATAACCAAACTACATGAAGAGATGAAGGAAAGAATACAAAAAGTGGATGACAAAGTAGAAAATATTCAACAAATAATGATTAAAAATGAAGAAAGAATCAAGAAGATAGAAGAAATATCAGAACAAACTGAGAAATAGGTGGAAGAAATGGATCAGAGACTGACCCAGGCAGATAAGAGCCTTGAGGGTACAGTAATATCCTTAGAAATGGAGAAGGCTGAATACTTCCTGAGATTTCAAAATATAGAAGACGAGAAAGGGAAAGATCGTATTGATAAAATGGGAGGGTTGCTGGCTGAAGTGTTGGAGGTGAGCAAACAGAAGGCGTTATCTGGGATGGATGAAACTTTTCGAGTTCACACAAGTTATGCAAGAAGGAACAAACTCCCCAGAGAAGTACATGTTAGATTTTTGAAGAAGACGACTAGAATGGAAATACATCTCACTTTAGAATTCAGAGGTTTGCTTTATTGAAATTTAGAACATGCATTAAATACTTACATTCAATAACCCATTGCAATAAGAACAAGCTTTGGACCAGCAGTCATAACAGTGACAGCTAGTGGCCAAGTGGTCTCGAACTGGATCCACCCTCAATCTTTTATACCTTAATTGTCCCCAAAACTACAAACAGATGGACGCTTAAACTTGCAATAACAAGGAATCAGTTCTGTTGTGTCCTGAGCCTGCAAAAGCAGGCTCGGGATGATGCAAGAGTCCTGGGCATTGCAAAAGCTGCCCGGGACCAGACTGAGTGGCGCTGTCCTTGCGTGCATGCGCGAGGCGGGAAAAGACTGCCTGCCATTGGCTAAGATTGCCCGGGGATCTGGGGGTATAAAAGGAGGCCTGCGTGCCTCTGCTCTTGTTGGTTGGTAGTTGTCACAGAGTGAGAATAAAGATCTGTTTAGCAACATGCATTGCCTCTTTCGCCATTATTCTCCGGACTTAACACTGGCAACGAAGGTGGGATCTAGTCTAGATAGCTAGGGAAGCTTAAAGACTCACCCAAAAGAAGTCCGGAAGAGGGACGACGGCGTTGAAGTCAGCGTCTATCCTGCCAGTACAGCATCGCTGGAGGGTGAGTGCAGCTGAAGAAAACCCCGTCCCTTTATCATGGCGAAAATCGGTCGCTTATCTGAATTTGATATCTCTCACCCGGAGAAATGGGAATCTTACGTTGCAAGGGTGGAGACTTACTTCCGCGTGAATCAGATAAGGGAAGATGGACTAAAGGCTGCCACAATGTTGTGTGTTTGTGGGCAAGACGCCTTTGAGATCGCCGAGAATCTAGTCACCCCGGCCTCGCTAGAAACTGTTTCATACTCTGATCTAAAGAAATTTTTGAAAGAACACTTCCAGCCCAAGCAATCTGTTATTGCTTGGAGGCACACATTTGAATTGAGAGATCAGTGAGCTGGGGAATCAGCAAAAGAATTTATTGCAGCCTTGAGAAGCGCGGCTAAACCATGAGAGTTCAAGGATCTAGAAGAAAGGCTGCACGATCGTTTTGTATGCGGACTGAGGAACAGAGACTTACAGCAGAAGCTGTTTGCTAAGGAAGATGTCTCTTTCCAAGATGCTCTGCGAGAGGTTATGGCAGAGGAAGCTGCAGGTGGAGCGGTAAAGAATCTGCGGCCCACTCGAAGTGCTCCAGAGACTGCAACCATCCACAAGGAGGATGTGCGGGAGGACTCGGAAGAGGATCCTGAAGATGAAGTGGACAAGCTTTATCAAGCAGCCGGAAGGAGGCCAAAAGATCATCCAGACAAAGGCCCAGCTGAGCTTCGATGCTTCGGATGTGGAGGTCGCCACAAGCAAGCGGAATGTCAGTTCCATTCCGCCATCTGTCGAGCGTGCGGCAAGAAAGGCCACATTGCTGCAGTTTGCCTGGGTCGACAGAAGGTACAACCGAAGGAAGAATTGAATCTGAAAGGTACCAGGGTCCCCAGCCAAAACAGGGTGGGTTTCTGTGCAACACTCAGAAACATATTAAGAATAGGCACACACAAACCCCTTAAAAAGAAATTGTCCCTTAAAGTAAGACTGCAAGGAGTTCCATTGTCTATGGAACTAGACATGGGGTCTGCCCTATCCATAATTTCCCTCAACAAATTTCACAAAATCTGCAGCAGCAGTGGCCAGCGAGCTTCGCTCAGGCCTTCTAATGTAATTCTTACTGATTTTCAAAATTCCAAGGTGTGCGTTAAGGGGGAGGCCACCCTTAAGGTACAGTATAAGAATTTTGAAGGCCCCTTAGACGTGCTGGTTGTTGGGGGTGAGTGCATGAGTCTGATTGGACTCGATTGGTTTGAGGCTTTAGGAATCCAGGTAACAGGGCTGCACAAATTGCAAACAGAGACCCTAGCAGGCGTCTGCAAGGAGTTTGCAGATGTGTTCAGCTCTGAGCTAGGATCCTACAAGGGACCTCCAGTTTCACTAAAGCTGGATCCAACTGTACAGCCAATAAGGATTAAACCTAGGAGAGTACCATTTGCTCTTAAGAGTAAAATTGATACTGAACTGGACAAGTTGCTCCAGCAAGGCATATTAGAGCCTATAGACTCCAGCCCGTGGGAAACTCCCATTGTCACGCCTTTGAAGGCAAATGGGGACATTCGTATTTGTGCAGACTACAAGTGCACACTAAACAAGGCCCTACAGCAACATGCTTATCCTGTGCCTGTAGTGAGCCACATTTTGGCTTCTCTTAAAGAGGGTAAGATTTTTGCTAAGCTAGACCTGGCTCAAGCATATCAACAGTTGCCTGTTGAAGATGCAGCAGCAGAGGCTCAAACTATTGTTACCCATAGAGTGGCTTTCAAGGTGAAAAGGTTGCAGTTTGGGGTGAATGTAGCCCCTGGCATTTTTCAAAGCGGAATGGAAAACACCCTAAGGGGTATTCCTGGTGTGTGTCCTTATTTTGATGACGTCCTCATTGTAGGGGACTCACCTCAAACGCTGGCAGAAAGGTTGAGGGCTGTTTTGCTTCGTTTCCAAAGAGCAGGCCTTAAGTTAAAACAGGACAAGTGTAAGATTGGTGTCTGTTCCTCTGATTTCCTGGGGTTCAGGATAGATGCTCAGGGTATCCACCCTTCTGATGCTAAGCTCAAAGCTATTCAGCAGGCCCCAAGCCCTAAGTCTAAGGGTGAATTACAAACCTTTTTGGGCTTATTGAACTTCTATCATGCTTTCCTGCCTCATAAAGCTGCTGTTGCTGAGCCCCTACACAGACTCTTAGATAAAAATGCCTGTTGGCAGTGGTCTAAAGTCCATGAGGCTAGTTTCAATGAGGTTAAGGCCTTGCTTACATCCAATGCGGTATTAGCTCATTTTAATGAGAAGCTGCCAGTATGTCTGGCTTGTGATGCTTCCCCCTATGGTGTGGGGGCTGTGCTTAGCCATTTGACGGCTGATGGGACTCAGGTCCCTGTGGCATATTATTCTAGGACCTTATCTGCTGCTGAGCGTAACTATGCTCAAATTGACAAGGAGGCCTTGGCTATTGTGGCTGGAATTAAAAAATTCCATGATTTTATTTATGGCCGCCCTTTTACGGTCTTTACTGACCACAAGCCTTTGCTGGGGTTGTTTACTACGTTCAAACAGACCCCACACATCCTTTCCCCTCGCATGCTGCGATGGTCCATGTTTTTGTCAGCTTATGACTACTCGCTAGTTCACAAACCTGGAAAGGAAATGGGTCATGCTGATGGCCTAAGTAGACTGCCCTTGCCTGCTGTGGAGCCTGATCCTTCTCCTGCTGTACACATATTGTCCATTCAGGATTTGCCGGAGTCTCCCCTTAACGCTAGGGATGTGGTTGCTGAAACTGCCACTGATCACACGCTTAAACGCGTGCTGACATGGGTGCTGTCAGGTTGGCCTGACAGATGCCCAGAGGAGGATTTCCAACGCTTTTGGGTCAAGCGGCACGAGTTGTCCACATTCAATGGCTGCCTCTTCTGGGGTTCGAGAGTTGTGATTCCGGCCTCCTTGAGGTCGAGAATCTTAGTTTCCTTACATGAGGGTCACCCGGGGATTGTCCGGATGAAAGCGCTTATGCGCAGCCATTTGTGGTGGCCTAGCATTGACAAAGCCATTGAGGTTCAGGTACATGGGTGTCATGCGTGTCAGCAGTCCAGGCCGGAAATGCCTCAGGCCCCTGTTCATAGGTGGGAGGAAACACACACTCCGTGGTCTAGAATACATATAGATTACGCTGGGCCCTTTCAGGGGCAATTCTTCCTGGTTGTTGTAGATAGCCATTCCAAATGGCTGGAGGTTGTGCCTGTGTCATCCACCACTACTGCTAAGACCATCCAAGTGTTGAGAAGCATTTTTGCTGCCCATGGTCTTCCAGAAGTCTTGGTATCGGATAATGGTCCTCAATTTACTTCTGCTGAGTTTCAGGTTTTCCTACAAGCCAACATGATTCACCACACGACTTCAGCTCCATTCCACCCTTCCACCAACGGTCTGGCTGAACGGATGGTCCGCATCGCCAAGGACGCTCTCAAGAAACTGACTTATGGCAACTGGCATCACAGGTTGGCTGACTTCCTTCTAGCCCATCGTACTACTCCATGCACTGCCACGGGTAAGTGCCCGGCAGAACTCCATTGGGGTCGCCGGCTCGTGACTAAATTGGACAGGCTGCATCCGGAGCGAGTAGCTTCACAGGTGTCCCATCCGTGCACACCATGGGTCCTTCACGTAGGTGATCCTGTCTGGACCAGGAATTACGGGCCTGGAAACCTCTGGGTCCCAGCTGTGGTCTGCAAGGTCTCGGGGCCTCTGTCCTACGAGGTGTCCTTGGACGACGGTCGCGTTCTTCGCCGCCATATTGATCAGCTGCGTGTGAGGCTGGACTTACCTCGGTTTTCTCCTCTGCCTTCTCTGGGGGGAGGAGGAGGGGGGAATGCATTCTGGGGATCAGTATCAGCAGCCAACATTGGCTGTTGAGGACTCCATGGGTTCTCAAACCCCAAGTTCCGCAAGTGCTCCGAATAGGAATTCAGGGGGAAGGGGGCAAACATACATCCCCACACTCACTCCAGCCTGGGAGTCACACCGGAGGTATCCTCACTATCCACAGCTTAACAACAATACTCCAGACAAGGAGACTGACTGGGAGCATCCTCATAACTCACAGCATACAAGAGAGCAGGCACATCAGTTTGGGGACTTGCCCTTTTCAGCAGTGGCTCACAAAAGGAAGTCCCTGTGCAGTAGGGCTAACAGGGAAATATCCTTGGACCCTATCATTACAGAAAGGAATTCAGAGAGCTCAGAAAGCGTCCTAAGAGGCAGGTCGACCAGGTATGGTGAACAGCAGAATCCTGGCCTCCTGAGCCTTGGTGGCAAGCAGGGAGGCCAGGCAACAGTTATAGGACAGCCGCAGTTTAATTCACCAAGTGTGTAAAACAATGGTGGGGACCATTCAATCTCCCCAGGTCCGAGAAGGTCGCTTGCAGATTACGTGAGGTGAGCAAGGGTTAGAGGAACCTGGACAAGAGGTCCAGGGTGGTTAGCATAGGAAAAAAAAGGAGTCAGGGTTCAATTATTCTCAGAATGATAGCACGGCCATTACTTTCCACACTCTGTGCATTTGATGCAAAAGTTGGCAAACACAGACTTTACAAAAGGTGGCGTACATTGTGTGCGCCACATTGTTTTATCTAGGGGGAGGGGTGTTGTGTCCTGAGCCTGCAAAAGCAGGCTCGGGATGATGCAAGAGTCCCTGGCATTGCAAAAGCTGCCCGGGACCAGACTGAGTGGCGCCGTCCTTGCGCACATGCGCAAGGCGGGAAAAGACTGCCTGCCATTGGCTAAGATTGCCCGGGGATCTGGGGGTATAAAAGGAGGCCTGCGTGCCTCTGCTCTTGTTGGTTGGTAGTTGTCACAGAGTGAGAATAAAGATCTGTTTAGCAACATGCATTGCCTCTTTCGCCATTATTCTCCGGACTTAACAAGTTCCTTGTACTTTCTGCTGACCACAACTTTCCACATAACCATTTTTTCATGTGTACATATGCAACTTGCATCCATCTCTTACTTTCAGTTCCTTATTTCCCATAGCTCCAACTCTTATGTTATATATATATAAAACAGGCAACTCTGCAAAATCCTCTTGAGCAAGGCACAGTTACAGTTTAGATTACAAATTTTTCTTCTGAATTGTGAAACTGACTATAGCCACTGGTGGGATTCAGCCAGTTTGCACCACTTCAACAGAACCGGTAGCTAATTTTTTGTTGCCCAGGCCCAGAGTGGACTTCCGGAAGCGGCATCCACATAGAGAACCGGTTGTTCACATATTTGAATCCCACCACTGACTATAGCACAAAGTTTGGTTCAGTATTGTTCCATGAGGCCTGGTTTGAATTGTCTAGGCCTTTCTTAGCATACAAAACTAAGGCATAGAATTTCTCCTTTCACAGTACAATTATAGCTTGCTCTTACATGTATCTTGATATTATGGCTGATTTCACGCATCATTAGCACCAGCTTATTTTATCATGGCTTACTGAATAAGCCAAAATGGTTGGGTTCAGCCATTGTACTTAGCATAGTACATAAATCCTTCCTGCTGGTTTTTGCCATACAACATCAATGTACATCAATGGCTTTATTTCACAACACACTTAATCCAATCAGCTACTAGTCAGCAAATATCTTTACTAATGGTTCTGGTACATGCTCACATAGCTGGGTCAGATAACATAATCTAGGGCAGAGGTAGGCAACCTTGGCTTTTTTATGACTCGTGGACTTCAACTCCCAGAATTCCTGAGCCAGCATGGCGGGCTCAGGAATTCTGGGAGTTGAAGTCCATGAGTCATAAAAGAGCCAAGGTTGCCTATCCCTGATCTAGGGAAATACACTCTAGGAACTCTAAATTTCTACAAAAACTCTGTAACATCTTACAACATTTCTACTAGGGAAGAACGGAAAACAATTGATTGTATCACTGTGCCTTTTCCTTTTAAAGCAATAGTAGGAATGAATTGGTTGCTGCAGTTCACTTATACTTGGTAGGATTTTGCAATGAACTCCAAAATGAAAAGTCTTAGATTCTCAGCTGTTCTTTTTCTTGGTATAGACAAGCAAAATCTGGTTTTAGGTGGTTTTAACTGGCTTTTGGTGGTCTTATGACACAGCCATAGGATAGATAGCATGAAGTTATGGACAAGTGGATCTTTTTGAAGTTAATTTGAACTAACTTTGCTGATTAATTGATTGGGTCTACCAACTCTTTCTTGATGTCTGCTCAAACTATTAACAGTGCTGACTGACCCAGTTAAATGTGTTATGGGAACAAGACCAGTATGGTAACATATAACTTTTAAATAAAGCCTCCTCCACATGTATTGAGACTTCTATTTCTTCCTAAGGAGCTACAAATGATCATTCAGTGATTGCAACCAGCCCATAGACTTCACCCATGTATTTTTGGTACATAGTCTGTAAAGGACTTTATTGTTTGAGATTTATTTATTCATTTGTTATAAAAAGTAAAAGTAAAGATTTCCCTATCCAGTCGTATCTGACTCTAGGGCGTGGTGCTCATCTCCATTTCTTGGCCAAGGGAGCCAACGGTGTCATTTTCTGTGGTCATGACTATACACCAAAGGCACACAGAATGCTGTTACCTTCCCACCGAAGTGGTTCCTATTTGTCTATTCACACTTTACATGCTTTCAAACTACTAGGTGGGCAGGTCCTGGGGCAAAGAATGGGAGCTCACCCTGTTGCATGGTGCTTCAGTCTCAACCGTGGGCTGTCAGCTTTCCAAGTGACAAGCTCAACATTTTTAACCACTGAGCCCTTTTTATTTGTCATATATTCATTTGTTATCCCCTCTATTAAATATAATTAGGAATAAAAGCACCTATTGGTTATAAAGAAATTACAAACATTTTATAAAGAACAGATAATTGTTATACACATGACTAAATGAGCAAGACAGATCTATGAATTTATTACTGATGTATAGCATTGTCAAGAATATGTCATTGCATATACTGTGTACATGACATGCATCTAGGTGGCTGTAGGGAATTCAACTCTCAGTGTACCTTGAATCAGAAACAGAAACTCATTTTCAGCAAATAGTTACAAGAGAAGAGAGAAGGCAATAAAAAGTAGGAGTACCAGTTATATCACAGTGAGAAGAAAATGATATATTTTTGAAATGATTGGTCTGAATAGGTATTCTATTTTAGTATTAATAAAATTTTAAACTGAAAGAATGCATGGTATAGAAGTGTTTAGTAATACCAGATCTTATGAACTGTGCGAGAACAGTTATATTCATTTTCCTATATAATCTATATGTCTAAATATATTTATATAGTAAGCCAAAAGGAAGAGGAATTTGTTTATTTTTCATGTGAAAGTTTGATATTTAATATTTTATTTATATCTAAAACAATATAAGACCTGTTGCTTCCCTCTGAACCATTCAACATCCAGGAATGAGTAGGTAGGATTAAGAATGATTTAAATTAAGTTTTCAAAGCAAGAAAACTCTGGTAGCATTGATGCAGGACTTAAATTGAAACTAGTTACAAGTACTTTATCAAGTAAATCAAGTAGATGACCAGGGCTTGAGTCACTGAGTACAAGGTATCATGATTCAGGAAAGGTCACAATTGGTGTACAAACTGCAGCTGTGCAAGTTTCCTGGTCAGGCCTGCTACCTGCTGTTCAAGCAGGAGACATAGGTCCAGGAGAACCTCTAGGTTGTGAACTGTGTCTAAATGTTTTCAGGCAATCCCATCCACAACTAACAATGACACTCAGATCCTGAGGATCCATGCACCCAAAGCCATTCAGTATTGCCAGGGTTCATTGTCTATTGTCCCTCATCCAGATCTCTATAGCTATTAGGCATCATGAGAATGCAGAGACAGAATCATTAGGACCGCCAGGTCTACAGAGCTGAGTATCATCAGCGTATTGATGATATCTCAACCCATGGTGAGGAACAATCTCACCCAAAGGCTTCATGTAGAAATTAAACAAGAAAGGATAGAATACTGAGCCCTGTGGGACACTGCAAGGGGCTGGATCTCTCATTCCCTATCAACACTAATTGGGACTGACCTTGGAGGAAGGAACTAAACCAGTGCAAAACCGTGTTACCCAGCCCCAACTCATGTAGATGGCCCAAAAGGATACCATGGTTGATAGTACTGAAAGTCCCTGAGAGGTCAAGGAGAGTGAGAATGGTTGCATTAGTCCAATCCTGCTCCCATCAAAGATCACCCATGAATGCAACAAAAGCTTTCTCTGTTCCATTGCCAGGCCTGAATCCTGACTGAAGGGGATCCAGGAAATCCATTTCATCCAGGAGCTCCTGAAAGTGCTGAGCAACTTCCTTTTCCCCCACCTTCCCCAAAAAGAGAAGATGGGAGACTGAATGAAAGTTGTCCAGGCTCTCTCTCTCTGTGTGTGTGTGTGTGTGTGAGAGAGAGAGAGAGAGAGAGAGACTGGAAATACCTCTGTGAAGAGGCATTCACATTCATCAGATTGCAAACACAGTCCAGATGCCTTTATATATCTTTCATGAAATCTTTCTCCATTTCCACTTTGGAATACGCTGAAATTGTCAGTAGAGCTATTTTCAGGCAGAGACTACTACTTCCACATGTTTAAGCCTTACTGCTATTAAAAAATCAATTGAAAACATCTCTAATTCTTTCTTAATAGAGATTTGTGTAAAAACAATCAAAATGTATTCTTTCTAGAAAAGAATTTAGAACATACTGTACTTGCTCATCTGCAAGGAAGCATCATTTCCAGACAAGTACTTCTGGACTAAGTCTTGGGGAAGAAAGTATAATACCCAACAATTTATTTCCCATAAAATGAAATTAAGATTATGCAGTTATAGAATATATCTGTCTCCTGCCCCATCCTCCCATAAATGATAAAACTAGTTAAAATAATAAAATACTAGGAACTGCTGCAAAGCAACTCAAGTGTTACTTAGTTCTTATCTTGCTGTTTAAAAAGATCACTACAGGAATTACTTATCTTTAAAAATGGGACAAGATTAACTTAGATATTGAGATGGACATATTGGGAACAAGAGGAATACAAGCTAAAGAACCCAAAATACTTCTCTGGTATCCCCCATCACCAAATTGACTACTAAAAATAAACAAAGATGTATTTGTCAGAGCATGCAGAGTCTTATTGTGCTGAGATAACCCAGGAGTAAACAAAGTAAACAGTGGTCTATATTAAATGGTGGTTCATATTATTAAGTTTTCTGGCCTTTTTCTGTCCTTTCCTTCTGGTGCCTTTGGGAATATGCACTCAGGCATAACTGCCAAATGTCCTTAGGTGAGCTAATGTGAGCTAATGTAGGTTTCCTTCCATATAACATGTAATATGGAGTTTCATTGATAGTAACACTCCATACCCTGTTTACTAAATAGTTGGCTTTTTTATGGCTTCTCCCCAGTACATGTTACTCATTCCTGCATCTGCCAGCAGTGAGTCCTTCATGGTCTGCAATATACTATTTCTCCTTTCAGCCACCCCATTTTCTGCTGGTGTGTATGGGTTTGTGCATCTATGCTTTATGCCTACATTTCACAGCCACCTTTGGAAATTATTAGACATGAACTCTGTTCCCCTGTCTGTTTGCAGCTGGCATACCTTGTGGCCATACCTTCTCTCTACAAAGTTCACCAATTGCTTAAACTATTGTAGAACTTCAGTTTTGTTCTTTAATAAATAGCAGAACCCATACCTGGTGTAGTCATCTACTAAGACTAGTATGTTCCTAGGTCCTCCAAGAGAGGGTGCCATAGGACCAATTAAATCAGCATGCACTAACTACAAAACCCTGTTGTGACTCCTTAAAAATAGCACAATCTAAATATGTGTTGCATTGCTTAATTTGTAATCCTTCAGATAGGTCTCTCATCCTTTGCAACACTTTAAAACCTGCACATCCTAACCTTCTGTGTAATAAATGTACACAGTTATCATGATTGGGAGTGTTTGTGAGTGTTCATGCACAACCTTCCTGCTGCTGCTGCTTTAGTACATACAAATTATCCTGTTTAACACCTTGTGCACAAATCCTCCCACCTTTCCTTATGGTATATTGACCCTTTGCAAACAATACTTCATACCCCACATTATCCAAGTTTAAAATACTGAATAAATTATGGTCTAACTCTGGTGCATATAACACATTATCCAGTGATTCCCCAATACCAGGTACATAAATTTTACCTTCCCCTTTTACAGCAGACTGTTGTCCATTTGCCAAGCTAACAAATGCTTGCTTACCTGGTCTCAAATTTGAAAACATTTGTGGGTCATTTGCAATAGGCTGACTTGCCCCACTGTCCAACAACCAAGTGTTTTTCCTCAGTTAATGTCACTGGCAGGGAAACTGTAAGTTGTGTAGTTCTACGATCTTGTCTCACTGCTACTCTGTTTCTCCTCTCAGAGCAACGTCTCTGGAGAAGCTCTGTAGAACCACACTTGAAGCAGTGTTTCATTGTGCAAACTTTCTCAGTTTCTCTGTGCCAGCACCCTGGGATGTAGCAGTTCTAGGCTTGGGCTGTGCGTTGTTGTCACCCCCTCTCTGCTGCTTTTCCAGACATTTCTGTTTCTCCTCCAGCAACCTGCCAGTCAAATAACTCATGGTTAAGTCCTTCTCCTGCATGGACTCTAAACTGGTCACTAGGACATCCCATGAATTGTCCAATGAACTGAGCACCACATACACCTTATGTGACTCAGTAAAAGTCATCCCTCTTTCTTCTAATTCTAGGAATATCTTTCTCATGGACTGCAAATGCATAGACATGCTGTCATGCCTCTGTCAGAGCCTGAATCTGAGGAAGATATGGAATTTTCTGTTGAGGCCCAGGAGGGGGTGTCTGTGGCTTCGGAGGATTGTAGGGAGGAGCAGGTCAGGGCCCTTCAGGTTTGGAACAGGGAAGGCAGAGTTCAGGCAAGGAGCAAGGCCCCCACCACCTGATTCTAGAGCAAGGAGAGCAGAGAGGAGGCAGGCTCAATTGCTTGGGAGGAGAGCATCCCGCCCCACTCTCATAAGGCATACCTGGGGATTAGGATTTAAGGAGACGCTGTGGGATGGGGCATTTGCCGAGAACAAACGTGGTATCTTGAGATAGTTGTGGTTTCTGCTCTTGTCTTTGTTTAACCTGGACACTTTGAATTCCGGATCGGTTGGTTTCCTGCTTCACAACCACAGCCTGCATTTCTGGGTCTCTCCTTGCAGTTTGTAGGCAAGCTGAGAGTTAAAAGGACTCTTTACGTTTTTGTTTTGTTTTTGTGTTATCTATCTTGCCTGGAGAACATTGTAAACTTCCCCGGCTATATTGCAATTGCATTTAGCCAGAAGCAACTGAGAGGAACATGTCTGTGTGCTTTGTTTGAACTCTTGCCAGTGGGGTACCTGATACTTTAAAAGACAAAAAATCAACTTCTAGGGACGTGGCCCTTTCCAGACTCCCCAAATCTTTCTCTGCAATGATGGAAGATCTGGAATTGGTGGATGTTTGGAGATCACAACATATGAATGAACGTGATTTTACCTTTTTCTCTCATAGACATGAGTCTTTCTCAAGGATTGACTTTGTTTTGACANAGTAAGAGGTGCATTAAACATGACCCAGTTTTGCTGCCACTGATGGGGTTTTCCCACAACATGCTAAACCCAGGTTAACCAATCTCTGTATTCACAAAGCATGCTAGGCCCAAATTATGCCTCAGCATGAGGGCATGGTTCAGCAACATGCTAATACAAGGGTCAGGCCAAGGGTGTCCAACCTTGGCAACTTTAAGACTTATGGACTTCAACTCCCAAAATTCCCAAGCCAGAATTCTGGGAGTTGAAGTCCACAGTTCTTAAAGTTACCAAGACTGGACACACTAATTTAGGTTTTCTTAACATGCTAGATCAGTGGTGGTGAACCTATGGCACGCATGCCAGAGGCAGCACTCAGAGCCTTCTCTGTGGGCACATGCGCCGTTGCCCCAGCGCCACCTCCCCCCATGGCCCCCTCCTCACCAGCAGCCCCCCTGGAGGAAAGTTACCCTGAGTGCAGCCCACACGGAGCAGCACCGCCAAGGACATGGCAGTCGGGAAATGGGGACAAGACTCTGCCCTCAAAGCCTGTCATGTGCAGTTGATGCTGCGGGGCGCGGGCGGAGGGCGTGGCTGCCATGGCACTACTGGACCGCCTGGGCAATCTGCAGCAGGCCGTGGAGGCGGTGGGTGGCCCTGCAGGCGAGTGGGGTGGGGCGGAGCAGGGGTGGAGCATGTGGGGTGGGGTGGAGTGGGCAGGGAGAGGAACAGAGTGGGGGGCGGGGCTGGTTTTGGGGCACTCGGTCTCTAAAATGTTCGCCATCACTGTGCTAGATCATTAATTATCCAGCCCATTTTAACCTTGTTAGCATAAAGTGCAAACTCAGCTCTTCAGGATTTTAGATTTGAAGAAGGGAAAGTGACGGGCAAAACAAGAGACTGATTAAATCACTTCGGTTTTTTTTCCTCTGCTTTTCCCAAATACCCAGTAATTCTTAACTCTTCGCAGCGGAGAAGGGTCAAAACAGCTTGGTGAATCTTCTAATCTGACATCGACAGCACAGGACTTGTTACTGTAAAGGACCCTACTATTTCAGATGCAGGATTAAAAATAGTGAACATATGTAAACCAATTTGCAAGATGGCATACAGGCAGACCTCAATTTACAACCACCCATTCAATCACTGTTCAAAATTACAACACAGGGGGAAAAAGAGACTTACAACCAGTCCTCACAGTTACAAAATTTGGGCATTTGGTAACCAGCGTGTATTCACAACTATTGCAGCTGTTACCTTCTGCAACCTTCCCCAGCCGGCTTTAGAAATCAAAGGGTCTTGTCTGAGATGGTACAGGTTCTCCTGCTTGAGCGGGGGGCTGGACTAGAAGACCTCCAAGGTCCCTTCCAGCTCTATTCCATTCCATTCCATTCCATTCCATTCCATTCCATTCTATTCTATTCTATTCTATTCTATTCTATTCTATTCCATTCCATTCCATTCCATTCCATTCCATTCCTTCCATTCCATTCCATTCTATTCTATTCTATTCCTATTCTATTCTTTTCCATTGCATCTATTCTATTCTGTTCTGTTCTGTTCCGTTCCGTTCGATTCTTCCCCATTGCATCTATTCTGTTCCGTTCCGTTCCGTTCCGTTCCATTCCATTCCATTCCATTCTATTCTATTCTATTCTATTCTATTCTATTCTATTCTTTTCTATTCTATTCTATTCTATTCTAAAGCCAGATTCCCTTCACGACCATGTGATTTGCTTAACAACTGCAGCGATTCCCTTAACAACCATGGCAAAAACGGTCGTAAAATGATTTGCAAACCACCTTGCTTAGCAATGGAAATTCTGGTTCCGATTATGGTTGTAAGTCAAGGACTACAGTGCAATTTTTTTTTCTTCTTCATCTGCTTGGTTGGAAATATAGCATCTCTTCCTTGCGCCTATATTTCAGAGTGACGCAGGTATCAATTTTGAAAGGCATATCCTACCCGTAGAAATGACCTCGAACGAACTCTTGGATCCTGGCTTTATTGGTGGCGTGCAAGTTCTGAAATTCATGCATAGCCGAGAATTTCTTAATGTTTAGGCCATTGGGCGTGACAACATCTGGTTAAAGGAAAAGAAAGACAATGAATTTAGAGGTGTAGTCACAACTAGGATAAGAAGCTGAGAAGTTTTTCTAGTAAAGAATATAAACTTAAAGCTTTTGCTGACGACTTAGTTTTTACATTGGCTCAACCAATTGAATCATTGGATTTTTTGCTTCAAGAGTTGCATCATTATGGTAAAGTGGCTGGATTTAAAATCAATGTGAATAAGACTAAAATTCTTACAAAGAATATGACTGCAAGAGACAAAGATCAACTTATGCAAATCTCAGGATTTGAAGTGGTTATTAAAGTTAAATACTTGGGAATTTTTTTGTCATCCTCCAATGCGAAATTGTACCAGAATAATTATGAAAGATTGTGGAAAATGGTACAAAAGGATTTAATAATGTGGAAAAAACTACGACTTTCTTTGCTGGGTCGAATAGCGGCCATTAAAATGAATATTTTGCCTAAGTTTCTTTTTTTATTTCAGATGATACCTATTTTAAAAAATGAACTTAACTTGAAAGAATGGCAAAGAGATTTGAATCGTTTTATTTGGGAAGGAAAGAAGGCGAGAGTTAAATTCAAGATTATTCAAGATACTAGAGAACGTGGAGGACTTAAAGTACCAAATTTGACACTTTATTATGACTCTTGTGCATTAACGTGGATGGCTGATTGGATTAATTTGTCCAACAAAGGGATTTTGAATGTCGAAGGATGGGACTTGTACTTTGGGTGGCATGCTTATCTTTTTATGCAGAAAAAAATTGATAAAACTTTCAAAAATCATATAATAAGGACTGCATTGTTAAGAGTTTGGCAAAAATATTTTCTTAAATTTGAAATTAAGCTACCACTCTGGGTGATACCTTCACATATTTTTCAAACCATAACCAGAGGAGTGGTGATGGAGGGACTTACATACAAAGACTTGTTATACCAGAGTGGTGGTGGTAACTGGTGCTTAAAATCAATAGAAGTT
>NW_015388273.1:201584-224381 GCF_001527695.2 Protobothrops mucrosquamatus
TATCAATATGGAGAAGATGGATTGTTTATATTCAAAAGAAGCATAGAGTGGTAGAATATAACTTAGGTTTTTAGATTTTTTTTATTTTTGTTTATTCTTTCTATCTTTTTTGTAGACTAAGATATTTTGTGGAGTTAGGGATATTAGTATTTGTTTACTTATATATGAATATTATCCTGGGATTAGGTTTGGGAAGTCCAGGGGGGGGGATGAGGGGTTTTTACTTGTTATTGTGTTTATTATGCTTGTGATTGTTTTTTTTTATGATGGAAAATAATAAAAAAAATTTTTGAAAAAAAAAAAACTCTTGCCAGCATATGTGGGAACTTTTGGGTAACATTGGCAGTGATTAAAGGACTGTTGCTCTTGCCAGTCGACTGCTTTGCCTCCATTCGGGGCCCTGGGTCATCACACATGCTCTGTCCCGGCTTCAGCTGTGCTTTATATAGCTTTCTTGTCAGCTTTCTTGTCAGCATTACTTTGCTGCTTGCAGTCTCTCTCATATACACACTTTGCAAAGCTTCCCAGCACTCTTTAGCAGACTGGAGACCCCTCATGTGTATCAGCTGGCTATCCTCCAAACTCAGGATTATGCTGGCCAATGCTTTCTCATTCTTTCTCCGGTCCCCATCATCCAGGACTGCAGGTGGATCAGTAACTATCATCCACAACTCCTCCCTTTGCAGGTATATCTCCATTTTCACACTCCAGGAGAGGTAGTTTGTCTCATTTAATCGAGACACTACTAAACCTCCTCCCATTACGCTGATGGAAGCCATGTTGCCTGCTTCTTCAAACCACCACAAGCCACAACAAACCACAAGCCTTAACTCCTCTGGCTCTGGGTCAAACTCTCACTGGGTTTCTCCTCACTCTGGGCCCATAACCTGTCAGAGCATGCAAAGTCTTATTAACTTAGATATTGAGATGGACATATTGGGAACAAGAGTGTCATGCCTCCATCCAAGTCTGACTCCGAGGATGACATGGAGTTCTCTGTTGAGGCCCAGGAGGGGGTGTCTGTGGCTTTGGAGGACTGTAGGGAGGAGCAGGCTGAGGCAGGCCAGGGCCCTTCAGGTTTGGAACAGGGAAGGCAGAGTTCAGGCAAGGAGCAAGGCCCCCCACCTGATCCTAGAGCAAGGAGAGCAGAGAGGAGGAGAGAACAACGGAGGCAGGCTCAATTGCTCGGGAGGAGAGCATCCCACCCCACTCCACAAGGCACACCTGGGAATTAGGATTTAAGGAGACACTGTGGGGTGGGGCATTTGCTGGGAACAAACATGGTATCTTGAGATAGTTGTGAATTGTGCTCTTGTCTTTGTTTAACCTGGACATTTTAAATTCCGGACCAGTTTGTTTCCTGCTTCACGACCACAGACTGCATTCCTGAGTCTCTTGCAGTTTGCAGGCAAGCTGAGAGTTAAAAGGACTCTTTACGTTTTCTTGTTATCTGTCTTGTCTTGAGAATATTATAAACTTCCCTGGCTGTATTGGTTGAACTCTTGATAGCATATGTGGGAGCTTTTGGGGAACCTTGGCAGTAATTAAAGGACTGTTGCTCTTGCCAGCTGACTGCTTTGCCTCCGTTCAGGGCCCTGGGTCATCACAAAGAGGAATACAAGCTAAAGAACCCCAAATACTTCTCTGGTATGCCCCATCACCAAATTGACTACTAAAAATAAACAAAGATGTATTTGTCAAAGCATGCAGAGTCTTATTGTGCTGAGCTAACCCAGGAGTAAACACAGTAAACAGTGGTCTATATTAAATGGTGGTTTATATTACACCATCTACAATATACACTAGGAACAAAATACATACAGTACATATGGTAATACACAAACTCCAACATACAGCAGTTACAGCAGGTAACAGACGAGACAGAACACCACAGCAAAAAAACTTCCCTATTATACTCAGGCTCTTAAAGGAGCACAGACACCTGCTGAGTCATTCCTATCATTGCATCATCCACCTTATGTCACGTTACATCATTACATAAGCTGTTTAGCTATTAATTTAATAACTTGACAGTATTCTTTGTCCTTCTTACTTGGAGTCATTTGTTGTATGTAAGACTGCCAATAAATATCACATCACTGCAGTTGGTGTTTATTACAAGGAGATACTATTTCACCATATAAGACAGCTGTTTCACTGTTGTCATCTGACTGAACACACTGTTAAGCCTTAGCTTGTTAGAAGAATCTATGCTTATCTTTTTTTAAAGAGAGGCTTGCTTTGCTATTAAGAACAATTAGTGTACTGTACAGCCAAAGATGGAGAAGCTCTATACAGTCAGTAAAAACAAGACCAGGAGCTGACTGTGGCTCAGATCATGAGCTTCTCGTTGCAAAATTTAGGCTTAAATTGAAGAAAGTAGGGAAAAGCACTAGGCCACTCAGGTATGAACTAAATCATATTCCTGATGAATATACAGTAGAGGTGACAAATAGATTTGAGGAATTAGATCCGATAGACAGAGTGCCTGAAGAACTATGGACGGAGGTTCACAACATTGTAAAAGAGGTAGCAACTAAAACCATCCCAAAGAAAAAGAAATGCAAGAAAGCAAAATGGTTGTCAGAGGAAGCTTTGCAGATAGCTGAGGAAAAAAGGGAAGTGAAAGGCAAAGGAGAAAGAGAAATTCTGCAATTGAATGCAGAATTCCAGAGAATATCTAGAAGAGATAAGAATACCTTCTTAAATGAACAGTGCAAAGAAATAGAAGAAAACAACAGAATAGGGAGGACCAGAGATCTCTTCAAGAAAATTGGAGATAGGAAGGGAATGTTTCATGCAAAGATGGGCATGATAAAGGACCAAAATGGCAGGGACCTAACAGAGGCAGAAATTAAGAAGAGGTGGCAAAACTACACAGAAGAACTATAGAAGAAGCTTAACATCCCAGATTAACACGATGGGGTGGTCACTGACCTCAAGCCAGACATCCTAGAATGTGAAGTGAAATGGGCCTTAGGAAATCTGAGCAACAACAAAGCTAGTGGAGGTGACAGTATTCCAGCTGAGCTATTCAAAATCTTAAAAGACGATGCAGTAAAGGTACTACACTCAATTTGCCAGCAAATTTGGGAAACTCAACAGTGGCCACAGGATTGGAAAAGGTCAGTTTACATTCCAATTCCAAAGAAAGGCAATGCCAAAGAATGTTCAAACTATCGCACCATTGCACTCATTTCACATGCTAGTAAAGTTATGTTTAAAATCCTACAAGCTAGACTCCAGCAGTATATGGATCAAGAACTTCCAGAAGTACAGGCAGGATTTTCGAAGAGGCAGAGGAACTAGAGATCAAATTGCCAACATACGCTGGATCATGGAGAAAGCTAGGGAGTTCCAGAAAAACATCTATTTCTGCTTCATTGACTATGCTAAAGGCTTTGATTGTGTGGATCACAACAAATTGTGGCAAGTTCTTAAAGAGATGGGAGTACCAGACCATCTTATTTGTCTCTTGACAAACCTATATGTGGGTCAAGAAGCAACAGTGAGAACTGGACACGGAACCACTAATTGGTTCAAAATTGGGAAAGGAGTCCGGCAAGGCTGTATTCTGTCGCCCTGCCTATTTAACTTATATGCAGAGCACATCATGAGAAAGGCAGGGCTAGATGAATCAAAAGTTGGAATTAAGATTGCCGGGAGAGATATCAACAACCTAAGATATGCAGGTGATACCACTCTAATGGTAGAAAGTGAAGAGGAACTAAAGAGCCTCTTGATGAGGGTGAAGAAGGAGAGTGCAAAAGTTGGCTTGAAACTCAATGTTAAGAAAACCAAGATCATGGCATCTGGCCCTCTCAATTCCTGGCAAATAGATGGGGAAGAAATGGAGGTAGTGACAGATTTTATTTTCCTGGGCTCCAAGATCACTGCAGATGGGGACTGCAGCCAAGAAATTAAAAGATGCTTGCTCCTGGGAAAGAAAGCTATGGCAAATGTAGACAGCATACTAAAAAGCAGAGACATCACCCTGCCAACAAAAGTGCGTATAGTCAAGGTCATGGTTTTCCCAGTTGCAATGTATGGATGTGAAAGTTGGACCATAAAAAAGGCTGAGCGACAAAGAATTGAGGCCTTTGAACTATGGTGCTGGAGAAGATTCTGCGAGTCTCTTCGACTGCAAGGTGTTCAAACCGGTCAGTCCTAGAAGAGATCAACCCCGACTGCTCTTTAGAAGGCCAGATCCTGAAGTTGAAACTCAAATACTTTGGCCACCTAATGAAAAGAAGGACTCACTGGAGAAGGGCCTAATGCTAGGAAAGATTGAGGGCAATAGAAGAAGGGGACGACAGAGAATGAGGTGGCTGGATGGAGTCACTGAAGCAGTAGGCGTGAGCTTAAATGGACTCCAGAAGATGGTAGAGGACAGGAAGACCTGGAGGAATATTGTCTATGGGGTTGTGATGGGTCAGACACGACTTCGCAACTAACAACAACAACATACTGTATTTTAAAATAATTTTATGCACATACTGATGCACATGAATTACTGTTTACTATTCAAGCATCCAAGCTGAAAAGATTATCTTAAAATATCATCTAACTTTCTAACATTAAAGAGCCAGTTTTGTATGAGAGTAGTCTAACTCTTCATGTTTTTAACTCTCTGTTGGATTACTATTACCGTGATAATACCTGGTTCCTGTTCTGTGAGGAAGCTGTGATTTGATCTCAGGTTCTGCAGTTTCTTTGTACTGGTGATGTGCCTTCTCTTTCTCCTATATGTTCTTTCAGTACTATTCAGTAAAAACTGTTGGTGGCTCTGCTGTTACTTTGTTATTGCACTGCAACTGGGATTACACCTTGGATGATTTTTTGGAGAACAGGGCACTTATCTTCTTGTTCTTTGCTTCCCTAGTGTATCTCTTTTGTCTGGTAGCCAGTGCTGTGAGCCTTTGTTAGCTGTTTATCAAGCTTCATATGGAATAAAGCCCCTGTATTTTTTTTCAGTAGCCAATCTTATTCTTAATCCCCACCCCCTTTTATAGTTTTACCTGCTGACTAACTTATGTCCTAGTTGCTTTAATCTTAGCATCCAACCTCATTTTCTAAGGTCTGGTGTTGGTGGTATGTACAGTTTCTCTTCTTGATGTGTACCCAAGCATCTCCAGTATTACCAAAGTTGTAGGGTATATCAGTTCATTCATTTGAGTTATGGTGGTTTTAGAGATTGTTATGAGGACTCTACTAGCATCTTCTAGCATACTGATGGTAATTCTCCGCCAAGCCTTGGTAAATGATCTTAAAGGTTGACTGTACCTAGTTTTATACCTTAATCAGCTGCTATGTTCTGTAATGGAAAGAATGGCAATAATGTTCCAACTTCAGGTGTTTACTGCACACCTAGCTGTTTTTCCACATCTTCTTCAGTTTGGAATACAATGTGTAATTTGTGTATTTCAGATTGTGAGAACAGCTTCCTCTTCATTAAGTTGAAATATTATGTAACTAGCTGTTTTTGTGAGAGATGGTGACCATAGACAGGAAGCTGGTATGATGGACTTCAGTGAACCAGCAGTTTCCCAGGATGAAAAGAACACAGAAAGAAGGACAGATAAGAGCCTAGAGATAGATAGAAAACAGAGGAAGAGTGTAAGGACAACTGTTCCATAGAATCTCACTGTTTATATCCATTAGGGTGAGAGCAATAAGGATTTAGTCTCTTCATCCTTGGATTTAGCCTAACTGTTGCTCAGTTATTGTGGATATAGGTCTTATGTACATCCATAGTTCCTTCTTACATTTCATATATCCTCTCTCATTAGGTTTACTATTGTAGTAGTATTTCATTGATTCCAGGTTTTCTTGTCTCATCTGTGTATGGTTTATTATGGTAGGTCACTTACTGGTAGATTGCCCTGGTTCCCAAATATCTAGGGCGACCCGTATTAATCCAGGCAACATCCAAGCCAGCATGTTTTCTTATTCATATACTTTCATATGTGAAATCAGGGCTTTTTTTCTCATAGAACACCCAGAACGGAGTTCCGGCACTTTTTTTGGATGGAACCTTGTAGGGTAGGCAAGGCAGGTTGTATGACATGTGTGAGTTCCGGCACCTTTTTTTTTTTAGAAAAAAACACTGTGTGAAATAGATAGATGAAGCATTAGACGGATTTTGCCAAAAAACCTCTACTGGTAAGGCAGGTATCAATATTTATTTGATATTATCTGTGTAACTCCTATTATAAATGCTACTGAATAAATATCTCTCTAAAATACACCTCAGTCCACTGCTGGAAAGCTTGACAACATTTATCATGCTTTTAAAACTGCCATTCTCTTAAGGATCTGCACAAAAACACAATTTCATACCTATCTTCCAAGGTTTATGAAGCACATACCAGTCATGTGGACAGTGATGTGCTTAATTTCACTGAATTCCATGAAATGTCTCTTATGTCCCTACTATTTGCATGTCCCATTTTTGTTAGAATAATATCACTTTGGGCAACCCACAGCGTAGGGTTGAAGAGGCACCCACAACTACTTTTTGGGATGCCCATATCTGCAATTTACTGTATATACAGTATATCAATCTCTTCAATTTGAAAATACCTGTGTTTATATGTATAGCCATTCACACACACACACACACAATTAAAATTCCAATACCTAAGCAGCAGAAGTTAAGTACATCACAAAACCAAGGGAATTAATTAAATATTTTCAGTTAACCTGATACACTTCCTATCTGAACAATATTTTATCTATGATCTCTTAAAAGTATTATCCACATTCTTGGTTTCTTTAAATTTCTGTTTTCAGTTACAGTGAAATGAAGTGTATATTTTACTATCCTTCCAAGGAAGAAGCTTTTTAAACTATTTTTCTCACTTGATCTATATGAGGTTTCCACAAAATAACCTTCAAATCAAAGGGCTATTAAAATATTGGACAACCCCACTATTGTACCCATCCCTTCCCCGGGTCTAACCTTTTTTGTTTGTTATCCCTTGTCATACCCCTATTGACCCTACTTCCGCTTTACCTTTATAAAATCTAATAAAATATATTTTTTAAAAATAATAATAATAACGTTCATTTTTGAAGTGGCAAAAGCTAAAAGTACTTTTATGTGATAGTATTGCTTTTACAGTATTTTACAATACTGTACAACAATACAATACATTTTAAATACAGTATTGTTTTTTTAGTTCCTTTAGTTTTTCATTTTCCTTTGAACTGTGAGGTAGATTCAGTAGTATCTGTCAAGTTTCAAAGTATGTTTTTTTCCCTACTGTAACAGTTATTGCTTCTCAGCTTGCCAACAAACTCAGAGGGGAGGGAATTGGATTGGAATGCAGACTTCAAAGATTACAGAAGCAGACCATGGGAACCAAGGACATTTACTAGGTGTCTGGCCAGACCCAGAGATACATACTCATAACAATATTGCTGCATTTAATTGGCCATTGTGACCTGATCCAGAGGAAGGAGAGAGAATTCTGTGCTTTCACTATGCTGAAATGATGTATTCAATAAAGTTTTACATAAAGAGATAGGAATGTCTCAAAGGTATTTGCTTGGGTTTGTCAGTCAGAACTTTGACATTAAACCAGATTTCCTTTAAGAAGAATTTCTTCAAGGGGTCCCGGTAGCTTCCAGAAGAGATGCAAAGACTCGGGGGAAGATGGTTAGAATGGATCTGGCGAAGAATGCCAAGCCACGGGCCAAATGGACTTTGGAGCTCACATGATGATGACCCACCCAGAGGAGCCACTGGTTATATGAGACGGGGTCTCAGTGATGTGGAGCCAATGCCAGGGGAAGAGAAGATATGAAAGGTCATGATGACAAAGGTGGCCAAAGCCAAGTTTCCATTAATTACCCCTGGGATGGAGCCTGCCCAGGTCCTGAGGTGAAAAGAGAAGCAAGCCACTGAGTGAGAAGAGTTGGTGCAATGGAGGTATCTGATGGCAGACCATTAGTTGAACAGCTGAGGGAGAGGTTCATCAGCCTGGAACTGTGAGGGGGAGAGCCAGCATGGAGACTAAAGCTGCTTCCCAGAGTAGGATCCAGCTAACCTGCAGTGGCCATTTCAGGGATATTGCCTTGGCCTTGACAGAGGATGAGACCATGGCAGTGGTAGGAGCAGCCAGCCCATGGAGAACCACCATCCCTCAGTTTGGCTTGGTTCTGGTGCAAGGAGCCACCGGACCTCTGCCAGCAACCACCCAGCAACAGTTGCTGGTATCCAGCCTTGGCCTTTTCCACCTAGGGGGGTAGTTGTTGCCATACTGGGATGACCCTGGATCCCCAGGTCCCCTGCCAATCAAAGTCACATTTGATAGCAGCCCGGAAAAGCTGGCCTTTTTCCTGAACCAGGTGTGGGCACACCTGGATTGCTATGGACTGATGTACATCGATGACGTGGCTTGTGTGGAAGCCATTGTGGCCAACCTGGAGGGAGAAGTGACAGAGGGGGTGACAGTGCTTCATGATGTGGGAGCCCCCAAGTTAGGAGACCCCGACGGTCTCCTGGGAGAACTCAGGATCCACTTTGGAAACAAATTTGTGCCATCAGACAAAAAACAGACCAGTGACGGAATATATTTGAGAATTCCAGAAATTGATGGGGAGGTTGAGGCAATGGCTGGAGCAGCTCTTGATCCACAACTTCTGAGAAGCCCCCTGCCACACTGGCCCCTGACCCCACTGAGCCTCTGAGGCACCCACCTGGCCCCTGTTTCCAATGCAGCCAGGAGTGCCACCAAGCAGCGGATTGCCCAGTGCCGGCTCCTAGGGAGACTCCAAGAATCCCAACTTCCCAAAATATGAAGCATCCACCCAAAAGGGGAAGGAGAAATTTGAGTGGTGCGCCAGGTCATTGAGGTCTGAACCCTGAATAGTGAAGGGTAGACAACTCTGCCTGAGATGAACTACAGCTGAACCTTTATGAAAGTGAAAGCAAGGGAGAGGATGGTAAGTGAAACTTATCAGCCCAGGTGGAAATTGTAGTGCCTAGCTCAAGAGCATGGTGAAGCCTCTGGTAGACTCTGGCTGCACCAGATGCTTGGTCAGCTTGCAGCCAGTATGCAACCTGGGGTAGCGGGTGTGGAAGCTCTGCCAGCCTTTGAAGTTTGATCAAGTCAATGGCATGTAGGGGGATTGGTTGCCTCCTACCTAACTGAGTTGGTAATCCTGAAATTAGATGACCATGAAGAAACCATTCAATTTGTGGTGGCACCAAAGATGGCTGAGGCCACAATATTGGGGCTAGCCTGGCTAGCAAAGTGGCACTGTACTGTGCATTGGGGGAGGTACAAGAGAGGTGTAGTGATGGCAAAGATTAGTCCCACCCCCTTGGGAGAATAGCACCACAAAGCTAAATGTCAAGGGGAGGTAACAAAAGATGCCTGAGAACGTAAGGAGGCATCAGAATGAATGTAAGAGAGTCCAGTCATTCCCAAAGAATACTAAGACTTAGTGGAGGTGTTCAGTAAAAAGGAATGCAATGCCTTGCCCCCCCTTCCATTTTCCCATGGACTGCACAATTGAGATCTTGCCTAGAGTGAAACTCCCCAAGCCAAAAATGTACTTGATGACTCCAAAAGAGATGGATGAGCTAAGAGACTATATTGACAAGAACCTAGCTAAGGGGTTCATCCAGGTCGCTAAATCCAGAGTAGCTGCTCCAATGCTGTTTAAAGAGAAGAAAGATGGCTCACTGAGATTGTGCATTGATTTCTGTGGGATAAATGGCATATGTGTGGAAAACATGCATCCCCTCCCCCTCATGAAAGACATGCTGGGCCATCTAGCAAAGGGAAAGGTGTTTACTAAGTTGGACTTGAGGGAGGCATATTACTAGGCGAGGATCAAGAAAGCCGATGAGTGGAAGACAACCTTTAACTGTCCGCTAGGTTGCTACCAGTTTAAAGTGATGCCTCTGCTATGTTTATGCAGCTGATTAATGAAGTGCTGCATGAACACCTATACAAAGGGATCCTAGCGTATTTAGATGACATCCTTATCTATTCTGAGATGATGGAAAAGCACATGAAGTTAGTGCAGCAGGTGTTGAAAAAACGTTTGGACTAAGCTATACACCAAGTTGTCAAAATGCAAATTTCATAAGACCAGCTTGGATTATCTACGGCGCTATAGGGTATTTTGCGAGGGAGTAGAGATGGACCTGTGAAAAGTGAAGTCCATTTTGGAATGGCAAGCTCCCTAGACCAGCAAACAGTTGCAAAGTTTTCTAGGGTTTGCAAATTTCTACCAGTAGTTTATCCCATACTTGGCAAAAATTGCTTGCCAATCATGGAGCTTTTGAAAATGGGCCCAGGGGGGAGGGAAACCCCAACCCAGCCAGCCATTGAATTGGACAATGGAATGTCAAACAGCATTTGAAAAGCTTAAAAGACTGTTTGCGGTGAAGCCTGTCCTAAAGCCCCCTAACCCTGAGGAGCTGTTCATGATTCAAGAATATGCCAGTGATGTCATGGTGGTGGTGGGATGCTGCTTCAAAAGAACAGAGAGGGGCATCTGCAGCCATGCATTTACACTTCCTGAAAGCTAAACAAAACTGAGAGATGATCCACAGTATGGGAAAAAGAAGCCTTTGCCATACGATGGGCACTACTGACATGGAAACAATTCCTAGAGGGAAGTAAAATCCCCTTCGAAGTCTGGACTGATCACAAAAATCTAAAGGCATTGAGGACTTCCTGAAAACTCTCCCCTAAGCAAGTTCGGTGGGCTCAATTCTTCAATAGGTTTGACTTAAAATAGGTTTGTTTTAAAATACATCCGGGGGGGGTGGAATTTCCTAGCTGATGCACTGTCCCACCTGTCCCAATACAAAAGTATCTGAGAAGAAATAGTGAATTCTATTATCCCCATGTGGCAGTTGGCGGTGCAAGTGACCACCTGGTAACATTTTCATGCAACAGATGAAGCAAGAACTGCAAACTAATGCATGGTTCAGAACCCACTAAGGAGAGCTAACATTGAGGGAAGAACTGGCCTGTAAGGGGAGCAAACTGTATGTCCCTGACAGCCCACAACTACAAGTTCTACAGAGAAGCCACGATGCTAAGCAAACTGGCCACTTTGGAGTCTTAAAAACTTTGCATTTGACTAAATGGCAATTCTGATGGCCCGGGATGAAGAAGGACATAGAAAGTTATGTGAAAAGCTGTGCTGTGTGTACGGCCATGAAGCACAGACCAGGAAGAGTCCGGGATTACTGCAGCAAGTGGCTGACCTGACTCAGCCTTGGGAAGAGATAGCCATTGACTTTATAATCGAGCTTCCAGAGAGTGGAGGAAATACAGTGATATGGACAGTGGAGGATGTGTTTTCAAAGCAAGCCCAGTTCATAGTATGCTACAGCCTCCCATCAGCCCAGAGACTGGCTAGGATGTTCCTGCAAAATATTTACCAGCTGCACAGAGTGCTTAAATGCATAATCTCAGACTGATGGGTCCAATTTACTGCCAAATTTTGGCATGAATTTGTAAAGCTGATAGGGTCCTCCCAAGGTCCTAGTTCAGCTTTTCATCCGAGTACAAAGGGGGCTGCAGAACGAGCCAATGCAATAGTGAACAATATCTGTGCTGTTATGTCAACTATCAACAATCTAATTGGGCAGAACTCCTGCCAATCACTGAAGTGGCATACAACAATGTGGTGCATAGTAGCAAGGGCTTACCCCCTTTAAGATAGCCACAGGAGTGGAGTTCATGCTGATATCAGAATGCCCAAGAGAGACTCCCTCATCAGTGACATTGATTGATTGGGAAGACTCCCTAAAAATCACATGGGGAAATGTGAAGAAAGCATTAGCCAAAGCAACAGAGAATCAAAAGAAACAAGCAGATAAGAGGTGAGCTCCCCAGGGAATGTTCCATGTAGGAGATAAAATGTATCTTTCCACCAAGTACCTAAAGTTGAGGATTCTCTGTAAAAAACTAGGTCTAAGTACATAGGGCCTTTCCTGATCATGAAAGTTATTAACCCAGTGACTATAGAATTGAAATTGCCCAGAATACTGGGTAAAGTGCACCCAGTATTTCACTGCACCCTGCTGAGGCCAGCTCAGGGATCTAAACTGAGACCAATTGGAAAAGAAGCACCTGGTCCAATAATGGTGGTGGTGGTGGGGCAGGGGAAAGACATTACAAGGTTAAGCGAATCTTAGACTCTAGAATCTATAAAGGGAAACTACAGTATCTAGTACAGTGGAGAGGTTATCCAATAGAGGAGGCGAGTTGGATCAAATCTCATAAAATTAGAACATTCATACTTCCATTCAAAGTATCCTCAAAAGCCAGGGGCTTCTTAAGTGGGAAATTGAGAAAAGAGAAATGCTCTAATATGTGTTTGCTAAAATGAAACTTTGATTTTGGGTTTTACTGATTAGATTGATTTGTTGTTATAGAAATGGCTACTTTATACTATTATGAAAAAGTAAAAGTTGAGGTTCAGTGTTAATGCTTTATTCTACTGCAACAGAGGATGCTGGAAGTAAATGTCTTTTTTTCTTTTTCTTTTTCCCTTCTTTCCCTCACTTTTCTTTCCCTTTTCCCTCCACTTTGTGTCCTACTATTTGCTTTGAATTTTGTATTTTACTCTATAATTTAATAAAATGTAATTAATATATATTAATATGTGTTTGCTGTTTTCCAGGGTCCTTGCAATTTTTAGGAGGGTCCGCCTGTCAAGTTTTAAAGCATGGATTTTTTTTTCTACTGCAACAGTTATTCATTCTCAGCTTCCCAATGCAGACTTCAAAGATTAAGGAAGCAGACCATGGGAACCAAGGACATTTACCAGGTGTCTGGGCAGACCCAGAGATACATTCTCATAATAATATTGCTGTGTTTAATTGGCCATCGTGACTTGATCCAGAGGGAGGAGAGAGAATTCTATGCTTTCACTATGTAGGGCTTGGGTTGGGTTTTGTCAGAGCTGGTTTTGTTTTCATACGTGTAAAGTTTTACATAAAGAGATTGGAATGTCTCAAAGGTGCTTGTTTGGTTGGGTTCATCAGTTGGAACCTTGACAGTATTTTTATTCTGCTATGACCACAGTTCTGCCTTAACATTTTTGTCCCCATAGTTAAGCACACATTCAAAGGCAATGCCTTTATAATCATGCTTAAGAATAAAGCCACATGGTAAGTGTTTACTAACATTTTAGATGGCAGATTTCAATGCTCACTCACAGTTGCAGGCAACAACTAGGCTACTCATCCAGCAAAATCAATGTTTTATAAATTCAATATCAACTAGGATTGCAAACACAACTGTTCCTGCTCATGGTAACATCGTGAAATTGGTCAAATCTTCTATCTGATGTGTTTGTTCTATATTGATGGATTTAAGCAAGAGATACACCATATGATTCCTGCAATAGTGTACTTCAATGGACTTATTTATTTTATTTAATTTATCAAATTTATATAATCACCCATCTAACACATATGGCTCTAGGAATCTCAATTCTTACAAAGGACTGCAAGTAACACTTTGGATAATAGTTATTTCTACAACTCTATTAACTCGGTTAATATTGGTGAAGCAGCATCTCTTAGCTTTAGGTGATATATAGCTTTCCTTGACAGACTCATGATGCATTTTCTATAAATTTAGAAATAGTTATAAGAATTTGCTTAATACTGTAGATGACAGACACAGAATTAAGATTTCCAAAAAGAAATTCTTTCTGAAAAATTTGCAACATGCTGCTGATTATAAGATTCTGCTGCTAATGATGATGAAAAATGAGTCCTCTGAATCCTTTTTTATTTATCTTATAAATGATGGCTTAGATAAGAATGACTTCAGGTAATTGTTCGGTAATACTGTTTAAAATGATGGAAATTTTATTTAATTCCTTTGATGGAATTTATTATTTGTTGAACTGCAAAAAAATGGAATCTCAAAACTTTAAGAATCATTTTCATGCTTCATTCAAAAATGCAACTCTAAAATTACTTTAAAAAAATCCATTTCCTATTCAACACTGAAAAGAACATAACAAGGAGGCTGTCAATATTCTCTGCTGTGACCCTTTATTTAGATAACCTCTCGACTCAAACATTTGCTGAGGGAATGAAATGGCATTAGAACATATCTTCTTCACAATTTTGGCAACATTTCATACATGTTGCTAGTTCAATGCCTATTCAAACATCCCCCCTAGCAGTCATGCACTCCATTAGTTATCCATAAATGACAACAACTAATTGTACCTACTCACTATAGCAGGGTTTGACCTGAGAAACTCTAAAAGTTTTGCTTAACATTATTAACACTAAGCATTTGAATCATTTCATTATTTTAAATAACGTTCTCCCTTGACCAGCAAGGGAATTGTCAGCAGAGTTTAAACCTCAGCAGCAGCTGGTAATGTTCTTAGCCAAGTTCTTGAGATATTGTCCATCTGCAGTGATATGTGGCTGGTTTCTGCCCTGGTATTTGCTTAATCTTCAGGACAGATTTCCTTGCTCTAGGAAAACTTAATTTCTGATTCGTCTAATCCAGATGCTGGCCAAAATGTTGTTTTCAATCTATACAGAGCAGTTTGTTTTCTGTTCCTTGCTAAGAGCTGGTTTCTTTGATGATAATTTTTTCTATAACAGTCATATTAATATGCTCAAAAATCCACTGTTGAGTTTCAGATAAAGGATCACATCTATTCATGAAAATCTTCTTCTCTGCTGGATTGCAATCAATGCAGCTGCCACTCACAGCATGGAATAAAGTTTTGTCCTGTGGGATGAAAATAAAAAAAATTAATGAAGAACCAAGTGCCAGATGATTAAAAATGGACATATTTTGAAACATCCAAGTCTGGTTTCTTTGAAATTTTTGTAGCAATTCTACAATGTAATTTAATACTGGAAAATATTCTCTGAAATTATTTTCAATGAATTATATGTTGTTATTTATAGCAGAGTTTCTCAAACTTTGCAACTTTTAAGCTGTATGAACCTCAACTCACAGAATGGTATTCTGAGAGTTGCAGTTCACACATCTTAAAGGTTGCCAAGTTTAAGAAACATTGATCTAGAATGGAGTGGAAAGAATAGAATATGATAATAGAATAGAACAGAACAGAATAATTTTGTTTTTACATATGACTTTCAGCAGATGGCAGACCTTAGCTGATCTTAGCAGATGCAGAAAGTTAAAAGGATCCAGCTTAGTTAATGTCTGGGAAATTTAGGGCTGTACAGTAGATTGGGAAGAAACACATCCCAGAAGAAAGTAAATGACAAACTGCTTTTCTCTCTAATGCCAAGATAAGTGCTTCTCCCCATCCCTTGTCTGTCTGTCTGTCTGTCTGTCTGTCTGTCCGTCCGTCCGTCCGTCCGTCCGTCCGTCTGTCTATCCGTCCGTCCGTCCGTCCGTCCGTCCGTCCGTCCGTCCGTCCGTCCGTCCGTCCGTCCGTCTGTCTGTCTATCTATCTATCTATCTATCTATCTATCTATCTATCTATCTATCTATCTATCTATCTATCTATCTATCTATCTATCTATCTATCTATCTATCTATCTATATCTCTGCATGCAGTGATCTAAACACAAGCAATGAATGAAATAGGAAAGACTGTTCAGTATTTATAGAGACAATTTCCTTGCTTTCAAGGATTTTAATATCAAGCCAGCACACTGAACCATTCTGCCATGTTTTGTTTAGTCCTATCTTGTGGGAAATGGCTTGCCAAAACCACCATGGCACATCAATAGCTTAATAGTGAAGCGCTGCATTTACATGACAAAGGCCTCATGTCCAGTTATTGATGAGCATAGTGACTGAATTCTGCATTCACTATAAGATGCACTGCAGGGATTGCTATAGCATGAACCCTGTCTATAATGTTAAATCAAACTAGGAAACTCACAGACTGTATTTAGGTGACAATCCTGAAATCTCATGGGATTGGCAAAGTAATGCTGTAGATAACTTTCCTTTTGTTGCATGCTGTTATTAATCTGACTGATGTCATGGAAAACGGCTGCCAATCAATGTGAAAAATATGTAATAAGTAAATGAACAAACAAACTGAGTTTGGCTTTTGTTAATGCCATTCCCAATTCCATATGAGATCCAACTGCTAAATTGTAAAATTGGAGCCAAATTGGTAACAAATCTGATGAGTAAATATTTTAATGAGATATAGCCTTAAAGACATTGTACTCAAAAAGGAAATTATGCGTATTGTAGTGACATGGAGCAGCTCTCAGAGACAGATATTCATTTTCACACCCTACAATATAATCACAGTCAGTCCAGTTCCTTGTTTTAAGCATCCATATTCTTCCAAAGCCAACTCAAGATTTGCTAGTCCTAACTGCTGATTGCCAAAATGGTAAGGCAGCTTCATTTTGAAAAGCCAAATCTAACTTTGATTTGACTGTTTCTGTATAGCATTGTTTTTTGTTATAGCAGTTTTTATTTTCTTTGACAATGCATGCATTGCTATTATTTGGTGCATTTCTTTTTTTCTTTTCTGTTATTAATTGAAAGGAAGAAAAATAAATAAAAAAGAATTTACTGTATAAGTAGTCTTCGACTTTACAACCACTTGTTTAACAATCATTGAAAGTTACACTGGCACTGAAAAAAAGTAACTTAGGGCCAGTCCTCACACTTATGACCATCACAATACCCACATAGTCACCACTAGATTTCTGGTACACATCAAAGCTGATTATTTCCTATAAAGTTGAATATGGCTCAAGTCCTTAGTTTTTATGATTTGTTCTCCAGAGAAAGGTAAAAGTAAAGGTTTCCCCTATCCAGTTGTATCTGACTCTAGCGGACAGTCCTCATCTCTTTTCTTAGCTGAGGGAGCCAGCATTGTCCAAAGACATTTCTATGGTCATGTGCCCAGCATAACTATACGCCAAGGTGCACAGAACCCTATTATCTTCCCACTGAGTGGCACTTATTTATTTACTTCATGCTTTTGAACTCCTAGGTGGGCAGGAGCTGGGGCAAGCAGTGAGAGCTCACCTCAGTTTGTAATGCTCTGTCAAGCTTTTTTAAAGCTCAGCATCTTTAACCACTGAGCCATCACAGTTTAACTATCTCTGGATGTGAGAAAGAGCCTCTCTCTAATGGCATTTGAGAAGTAGCTGAAAATCCTTCTATTTCATTAAGTCTTTTGAGGATAATATAGTGGTGTAGGCTTTTATAGATTGTACCTGTTACACAGCATTGGGCTTCAGGTTTCAGTGATCATGGCCTAGAGGCCCTAGACAACAGATTTCCTGATGTTTCACCAGCAACTGTTATTAGCATTTTTAGAGGCAAGATGGCCTATATTTAGGAAATCTATTGTCTAGACAGGGCTTTTCAACCTTTTCCCAAATTGTACCACTTTTAGGACATGACAATATTTGAGCACCACCAGTGCTTAGTAAGGTGTCAAAAACTTGATGACATAAAAAAGAGGGGGGATTTTTGGTTTTACTGATTAGATTGATTTGTTGTTACAGATAGGGCTAGTTTAAACTACCATGTTTCCCTGAAAATAAGACTTATTTTTTTTTGCCTCCAAAAGAGGCACCAGGTCTTATTTTCGGGGGATATCTTACTCACCTCTGGCGCCAACAGCCCGCCCAGCAGGTCCCCTTCTTCTGGGGCTAAAGGAGCAACTTCATTCTGCAGCTGGATTCCAGCCTGCATTTCCTACGCAACCAAGTACCAAGCAATGGATTTAATCCATAGTGTTGAGTTTTCGGTTCATTTGCAATTGATGAAGACACATGGTGACAATCAACAAGCTCTTTATTTTCTCTCTCCTACAACCAAGCAAAAAGCAAAAGGCACGCAGGCCTTTTATAGTGCCTGAAACCCGGACAGTGTGAACCAATAGGAATTTTGCCTTTTCGCGCCTTGCGCATGCGCACAAGGCTGGTGCCACTCTGTCTGGTCCCGGGAAGCTTTTGGGATTGCCCGGGACCATTTGCAACAACTCTGAGCCTGCAGTCAGCTCCTGCAGGCTCATGACACAACACCCCTCCCCCTAGATGAAACACACCAGGCTTACGCACAGGTGTATTGTGCAATGTAGGTATGATGACACAGATGCATTATTCAAATGCAAGGAGGGTGGAAATGCTCAGTCTGCATGCAGGCAGACCCCTTTCAAACTAATTCTTAATTAAAATAAACATATCCAAAATTATAATCATATATGATACTCTTGCCAAGAGTTAATTTCCTCATTCAGCGACCTCATAGCCAGGTTTCTCTCATGTTGACAGAAACCTCACATAATCTCCCAGATGTTTAGGGGGGCACTTGGCCCCTGCGACCTTCTAAGGGCCGGTGAGAGTGCCTGGCCTACCTACTCGCCTACCAGGCTAGGCAGGCCAGGACTTGGATGCGCTAAGTACCCAGGTGACCCTGGTGAGGGTGCCTGGCCTACCTGCTCACCTACCAGGCTAGGCAGGCCAGGACTTTACTGCCCCAAATACTCAGGTACCTTCCCCAGCTGCTGACTGGCTGGACCCTCTGAGTCCAAGCCAGTGCACCTTGGAGGGGTGGAAGTCCCGAGTCCACAATGGACTCCTCTTGGGAACACTGTCCCTCGAGCCCAAGGCCAGCAGGTGGAGAGGCCTGAGTGGCGGAAGTGCCCCAGTACTCCGTAGCCCCCGAGCATGTGCCAGGGGTGCAAGAGTCAGGAACTGCCTCCATGGCAAACCCCCTTGCTACTGACTTCCTTTTTGGAGCAATGGCTGAATTATGAGAGTGCCCCTGATGGAATTCCCTTTCTATGGCTGTGTGTGTGTGTGTTATGTGGATACCCCTGGTCTGTCTCCCTGTCTGGAGCACTATCTGACATGTTTGAATAATGTGGATACCCCCGGTGTGACTCCCTGTCTGGAGCAATGATGGATGTGCGGGATGATCCCCTATCCTGGGAATTCCTGCTTGGAGCACTTGCGGAATCTTGGGATGACCCCCAAACAGCCTCAGCATCTTGTGAGGCCCTGTTAGGCCTGAGAACCTGTGACCCAGAACCCCTTGGAATCTGTGACCCAGAATGCGTATTATGGTCCTCCTCCCCCATCCAGAGCAGAGCCAGGAGCGGAAACATGGCTGTCCAATCTCCAACGCCAACTGTGTTGCAGATTGTGTCTGCGAAAAACGCGACCATCATCCAAGGCAACTTCGTATGACAACGGCCCAGAGGCCTTGCAGACCACAGCTGTGACCCAGAGATGTCCAGGCCCATAGTTCCTAGCCCAAACCGGATCGCCCACCTGAAGTCTCCTAGGTGCCTGCGGTTGTGACACCTGTGAATCCACCCGGTCTGGGTGCAATCTGTCCAGTTTGGTGATGAGGCGGCGACCCCAGCGGAGTTCAGCAGGGCTCTTCCCTGTGGCTGTGCAAGGTGTGGTGTGGTGTACAAGAAGAAGATCTGCTAACCTGTGATGCCAGTTACCGTAAGTCAATTTCTTGAGGGCATCTTTGGTAGTACGCACCATTCTCTCCGCCTGTCCGTTGGAGGATGGGTGGAAGGAAGCAGAAGTCGCATGCCAGATCAAGTTGGCCTGAAGAAAAGCCTGGAACTCAGAAGAGGTAAATTGAGGGCCATTATCTGAAACCAGGACATCTGGAAGCCCGTGCGAGGCAAAAATTCCTCTCAACACCTGGATGGTCCTGGCAGTAGTAGTGGAGGAAACAGGAACAACCTCTAGCCACTTGGAATGGCTGTCAACAATGAGAAGGAAGAATTGCCCCTGAAAGGGCCCAGCATAATCTATATGCACCCGTGACCATGGGGTTTGAGTTTCCTCCCACCTATGTACTGGGCCTGAGACGTTTCAGGTCGTGACTGTTGGCACAGTTGGCACCCGTGCACCAGAGCCTCAATGGCTTTATCGAGCCCAGGCCACCAAAGATGGCTGCACGCAAGCGCTTTCATCCTGACTATATCAGGATGTTCCTCATGCAGAGAGAGCAAGATTCTAGACCTCAATGAGGCTGGAATTACTACCCTGCTACCCCATAACAGGCAACCCTTGAAAGTGGAAAACTCATGCTTCTTGTGCCAGAAGCTTTGGAACTCAGTATCTGGGCACTTGTCAGGCCATCCTGACAACACCCAGGTCAGCACGCGTGTAAGCGTGTGATCAGTGGCAGTTTCTGCAGACATGTCCCTAGCATTGAGGGGAGATTCAGGCAACTCCTGAATGGAAAGAATATTAATGGCAGGAGCAGGGTCTGGCTCTACCTGTGTCAGAGGTAATCTGCTTAGGCCATCTGCATGACCCATCTCTTTTCCAGGTTTGTGAACTGGAGTGTAGTCATATGCTGACAGGAAAATGGACCATCTCAGCATACAAGGAGAAATGATATGTGGTGTCTGTTTGTTAGTGGTAAACAAACCCAGCAGAGGCTTATGGTCTGTATAGACCGTAAAGTGGTGACCATATAAGAAATCATGGAATTTCTTTATGCCAGCCACTATGGCCAAGGCTTCTCTGTCAATCTGAGCGTAATTCTGCTCTGCAGATGACAGAGCCTTTGAGTAGTAGGCCATAGGGACTTGTGTCCCATCAGCCTTCAGATGGCTAAGTACTGCTCCCACCCCATAAGGAGATGCATCGCATGCGATGCAAACAGGCAGTTGCTCATTGAAATGTGCTAAAACAGCATTGGAAGTGAGCAAGGCCTTAACCTCATTGAAGCTCCTGTCATGGACTTTAGTCCACTGCCATGGAGCCTGCTTGTCTAAGAGCCTGTGTAATGGCTCTGCCACTGCAGCCTTATGTGGGAGAAATGCATGGTAGAAATTTAAGAGCCCCAAGAAGGCTTGCAGCTCACTCTTGGACTTAGGGCTTGGGCCTGCTGAATAGCTTGCAATTTGGTTTCAGCAGGGTGAATGCCTTGGGCATCAATCCTGAAACCTAAGAAGTCAGTGGAAGTGACTCCTATCTTGCATTTATCCTGCTTTAATTTAAGGCCTGCTTTTCGAAAACGAAGCAAGACAGCCCTTAAACCTTTCTGCTAAATTTTGAGATAACTCCCCAGCAATGAGGACGTCATCGATGTAGGGACAGACCCCAGGAATACCTCGAAGTGTGCTCTCCATGACACTTTGGAATATGCCAGGGGCTACATTTACCCCAAATTGCAGTCTTTTGACCTTGAAGGCCCCCCTGTGAGTTACAATAGTCTGGGCTTCTGCAGCTGCCTCATCAACAGGTAGCTGTTGATAGGCCTGTGCCAGGTCAAGTTTTGCAAAAATGCACCCCCCCCTTGAGGGAGGCCAGAATGTGGCTTACAACAGGCACTGGATAAGCGTGCTGTTGCAATGCTTTATTCAGTGTGTACTTATAGTCTGCACATATACGGATTTCCCCATTAGCCTTTAGAGGCATTACTATGGGGGTTTCCCATGGACTAGAATCCACAGGTTCTAAAATGCCCTGCTGGAGCAATTTGTTCAGCTCAGCATCTATCTTACTTTTGAGGGCAAAAGGCACCCTCCTAGGCTTGACCCTGATGGGCGTGATAGTTGGGTCTAACCGTAGTGCAATGGGAGGCCCTTTGTAGGTTCTTAGCTGTGAACTAAACACATCTGCAAACTCCTTGCAAACCTCTGCAAGGCCCAACGTTTGCAAGTTGTGCAGCCCAGTTACTTGGATTCCCAGAGCCTCGAACCAATCGAGTCCAATAAGACTCATACGTTCACCCCCAACTACCACCACATCCAGGAAACCTTCAAAATCCTTATGCTGTACCTTGAGTGTGGCCTCCCCCTTTACACAGACCATAGAATTTTGAAAATCAGTGAGTATTAGATTCGATGGCCTGAGTTTAACTCGAAGGCCACTGCTGCTGAAAATCCTTTTGAAGGTGTTAATTGAAATAATTGAGAGAGCGGACCCTGTGTCCAACTTCATCAATAAGGGAACCCCTTGCAACCTCATGTTAATGGAAAGTTTCTTCTTAAGGGGCTTGTGTGTCCCTGTCCTCAGAATACTCCTGCGTGATGTGCAGAAACCCACCATGTGTTGGCAGGGGACCCTTGTACCTTTCTGAAGCAATTCTTCCTGAGGTTGGACCTTCTGGCGACGCAAACAGACGGAGGCAATGTGGCCTTGCCTGCCACACGCCCGGCAAATGGCGGAGCGGAACCTGCAATCAGCTCACTTGTGGCGTCCACCGCACCTGAAGCACTGAAGAGATGCTGGGGCCTTGTCCGGACATCCCTTCGGCCTCCTCTCAGCTGGCTGGTGAAGTCTGTCCACCTCCTCTTCAGGATCTGCTTCTGACTCTTCTCTGGCATCCTCTTGATGGATGGTAGCTGTGGCTGGAGGGTTCCTGGTGAGCCGCAAAGCCTTCACAGCACCGCCTGCTGCTTCTTCAGCTGCCACCTCTCTTAACGCGTCTTGGAAGGAGACCTTTTGCAAAAATGTTTTGCTGTAGGTCTCTACTTCTTTTTTTTTAATTTTTTTTTATTTATAATACAATTAAAACAAAAATGGACATACGTGGCATTCCAGGGTAAATATTCCTAACAATTTGTTTCTCGTGATACAAAAACTTAATACATCATCCTTAACCTCTATATACACCTCATTCTTCTACATAATAAATTATATATACAATTATATATACAATTATGTGTATGCTTCAATCCTATCGTTAGCTTAAGATCCGAGCAGTTCTCCTTGATTCATACCAGCGATAGAATTTGTCCCAGATTTCGAAATATTCCAGTTCTGTCTTATCTTTCATAGCCATTGTAAGCCTGTCCATCTCTGCACATGATAAAATTTTATACAGGATTTCT